>NW_017300311.1:338606-340222 GCF_001594075.2 Trachymyrmex cornetzi
GTTGACGGCGTGCGCGTAATCACTCTCAGATACCGTGCTGTCAGTCAATGAGCTGTAAAATGACTCGCGAGATGGCAAGCGTAATTCGTTCAATTTTTCGCTGCAGTCAATGTACTCGTACGGAAAAACGCCCTTTCGAGTTAAAAGATTAAAATTTTCTTCGGATAAATGGGAAAATTCGCGTCGCAGTATCCGCAGCTTATCCTTGCTAAGATAAGATGACAATTTGTCCAAACTCGAAGCGAGAAATCTATATGAATCTATGAAACGTAATTGCGCACAATTTTTTTAATCAATTTTTGTACTATCAACATGTTTAGTAAAAGATATATATTTTTCTTTAGTTATTGGAAGAAGATCTACGTGTCCTTCATACGCGGTTGCAATTTCCTTAATAATAAAATGAGCGTCGTAGCCTGATAAGTTATGAAAGACTACAGGTATGCAACGCGAATCTCGGTAATTTAGATTGCAATTTGAGTGCGCGGGGCCTCTGTATCGTCCGGTGAGACGGCAGTGATTGCGTCCCCGCGTATCGTCTGGTGTAAACGGTTTCTCGCACACGTGACAGTGCGAGGCGCTGTTAAATTTTTCCCCGTCATCGCGCGTGAAATCTGCCATGGGAACATTGGCTGAAATTGTCGTCTGTACACTATGCGCTAACTGTCTAAGTTCTTCCGCGAACCACGCTATACAGTCTTTGTCGCGGCGGAAACGATATCCTGACAGTGAGCTGTCGTAGGAGCATTGCACGTAATACCCGATACTGAAGACGTTGTGATGTTGGTATGTGTGCGTCGCGGATTGTGAACCGCTATCCGTTTCCTCCAACGTACACTCAAGATCGGTGTAGACTACGAACGGGACGCGTTCTTTCCGGCAGTGGTTGCGGAAGCTCAGCCATTTGTCGTCCTCGCTCGGCAGCCTTATCGCACAATCGTTAATTTTTTCACAGTCCTCGCTGTGCATCTCCAGTTTTGCGCTCGAGTCAAAGTAGTGAAGGCATCTGGAAACAATTATTATTATTATTATTATCATTATCATCATCATCATTATTATTATTGTAGATTTATATGTGGCTTGATAATAACAACAAAAGTAGAGAGCATGCACCACACACCAGGTTTTATCGGTGAATATTAATGTCAATAGAATAACTGTCATCAATATAAAATTTATTAACCCTAAGAAAACAAAACTCTTACATGTAACAGTCATTCATAATTCGCTATATAGACGTTTCGGCTAGTAATGTAGCCTTCTTCAGTATAATACAAAATAATTATTTAAATATACATAATTAAGTTCGGTAAATTCGTAATATTAATGTGTCAACCCTATCTTAATGCTCTAAACGTAATTACCAATTTCAAAAAAAAAAACTAACCTCAACATTACTATAACTTGTTATTACATATAATATGTTATTACATATAATTTTAAACCTTTGTATGACGAATGTTCTAATATAAGTAACGAATTTTAATTTAACAACGAAGAATTACATCCATACCATAGCTGGATCTGAAGATAATTTAAGTTTAAGTCTGGCATCTTGAACTTGTTATATTAAGAAATGAAGGTGTAACAATGTTTCGAATTAAAATTACTGAGGT
>NW_017300311.1:340611-342136 GCF_001594075.2 Trachymyrmex cornetzi
ACCGATAAAACCTGGTGTGTGGTGCATGCTCTCTACTTTTGTTGTTATTATTATTATTATTATTATTATTATTATTACGTATCTATCGCAGAAATATTTCCTGTTCTTTTTTCTGCTAACTTGAGAACTGACAAGGCGGGATAGATCTTTAATGAGCGCAAAGTGTCCCGCGCTATCATCCTCCACGTACAAGAGGTTTACGTGCTTGCTCCTCTTTCGGTCTGTGAGTCGTATCGGCACAATCCCCTTCTCGATGGCGTAGACGTTGATGGAAATGTCGTTTAATGCTTCAAATTTCTTAATCTGGTTCAGTGTTATCCGAAATTCGATGCCCGCGAGATTTAGAACTGTGAATAGTGCGGATATGATGATTCTCGCTCCACATGTTTTTGAGCTGGATGCAGAGCGGTGACCACCGACCACGCAAAACACGCATTGTCCGTGGATTGCACGTTGATCACCGCTCTCTTTAGCATAATTTCTCGCGGGAGAAATTGATGTGACATCCCGCGCGCAGAGGATTGTGCTTATTCGCGTTCACCGCCAAATTTAGTATATGCGACAGTGCCCATCCGCTGTCGCGTTCTTGAAATTCTTCGAGCGATGTTAGGATAGGCTCGACGACGCGCGTCACGTACCACTCGCGCAAATCAGTGTATCGGTATAGTTCATAGTTGCGGGTGGCGATACTCTTGTTCGCGCGTTTATCCCCAGCCACGAACTCACTATTGAAAATAGTGTTTATTTTTATAGAGTCATATCTCTGCATGATACACTGTACACGCTCGAGCACAATTTCACTCGCGTCTTCGAGAAATCGCCGAGGTTCGATATGATTGGTGTTTATTACCGCGGCCGTTAGAATACGGCTTTCGAACGCCGTTTCGATCTCGCGCCATCGAAGTCCATGTCCTGCACCTACGTGCACGAATCGTCCGCGCACCGAACCCTTCAATCTTTCAAGCCGCGCGATACATACGATCACTGATTGTCTATTACCAATCGATAATCGCGGGCGTTTGATACGGCTCTGCTCTTCCAGAGATTCTATAAATTCATCGCAACGTTGTTCCCACGCGACATACTCTTCTCTTGTATTAAGCAGGATAGCTTGCTCAATCAAATCACGCTCCATGTTGTCACTTGTGCTGTTAGACTGACTAATAGCGCAGTGCACCTAAATCTTGTTATTTTTATATCATTTACTTGGTCACGTGACATTACATTGATGATCACCGCTCGAACATGTTGTGACATGTCGTATCATGTCCTTGAAAAATTTCTTAAATAACGCTAACAAAGCAGATATACTTTGATGAAATTGCATTTTTGCAGGTGTTGTATCATATTACATTGATGATGGTCATTGCTAAAATATGTCCTTGAAAAAATTTCTTATATTACGCTGACAAGGTCATATTGAAACTTTCAATTTTGCTGACGCTGCAATTTGCGGTGTATGATTACATTAATGTCATCACCGAATGCGTCTTTTATTGTAAGGGGTACACATTTGCTCGTGTTA
>NW_017300311.1:342469-342732 GCF_001594075.2 Trachymyrmex cornetzi
GAAACGGCGAGAGTACGAGGTCTTTTGAATTTAATATTTAACTGAAGGAAATCATTTAAAATCGAATTTCGTTTTATTACTAAAGTAAACTACAAAAGAAAACTTCATAATCTTAAATTTTATAATTAAATTAAAGTACATATGAGCCCCTTAATTGACAAGTGGCATAAGTCCAAAATTAGGAAAAATGCGTTTGTTATAGAAGTAGAAAGCATCAAGAATGTTTGTTTTATCTATTAATTTAATTTACTTTTATTTTGTTT
>NW_017300311.1:342804-343188 GCF_001594075.2 Trachymyrmex cornetzi
TTCCAGCTTTTTTTGTAGTCACTTTATTTATGATGTAAAATTAATTTTTATATTTTACGGATATAAAAATAAAATAAAAGTAAATTAAATTGATAAATAAAACAAACATTCTTAATACTTTCTACTTCTATGATAAATGCATTTTTCCTAATTTTGGACTTATGCCACTTATCAACTAAGGGGCTCATATAATTGTCGGGTTTCCACAAATTTTATAATTAAATAAGCACAAGTTTTGAATGTATATATATTTTGTAATCGAATTAAGTTACGGGTTATCATTAAGTTCGCTTAAATTTCGCATAAATTTTATAATTACATAAAAACATAATTGCTGAGAGAGGTTACATATATTTCGTAAGTTAAGGTAAAAATAATCATTAG
>NW_017300311.1:344424-345202 GCF_001594075.2 Trachymyrmex cornetzi
TTTTTATTGCGGGTCTCTCGATTCTAGGCAAACAAGATTTTGTGGCTGGAAACTTCTCTCGGATTTGTGTTATCATTTGGATTTGTTCATATCTTACTTCGTTGATTGAACGGTCGCGAAACGAAGAAATCGTGGAGTCCACCGGACGTAACATTTGCAAATGTTGCATTTTACTGTATTAGATTACACTAATGTCATCACCGGGTGCGTCTTTTATTGTAAGGGGTGCACTTTTGCATGTGTTAAAATGATGATGTCATTGCGAAACATGTTGCGACATGTTTTCGCAAACATTGCATTTTTTACTATTGTTGAGTGGGAACGAAAAATATAAATACTGATGGGGATCGCGCAAAGTCAGTCTGTGTAAAATGGCTAACCGTAAATGTCCATCGTTCGAGCAATTACTTAGCAACCGGGAACTTGGATTCCGGAATGCGTTATCACGTAATACTACTTATTGTCCGGTTTGTTCGAGGAAACAAATGGGTGAAATTTAATATATCGATGGTAGGGAGTATGGTCGTCGTTTTCAACATGTCGGGACTGTGCACTGGATTTCCTCATTATCAAAGATGCTGGAAGGGGTAAACGAAGGTTTTCGGAAGTAGTCAGTACTGTTAATAGAGGGGATAAGGTTTGAAAGCTGCTTGGAAGGTTCTGTAAGTATTTCATTTATATCTGCTTGTGAAAAAGTTTTCTCTTTAGATGGCTTATTCGTTTATTTTTTCATTACAGCGCGTCGTCATATATAATTTTGGGAGGCTGACAACACTAT
>NW_017300311.1:346356-347982 GCF_001594075.2 Trachymyrmex cornetzi
CGCGAATACTTTCGATAATCGCGGCTCTTCGGTTATACTCCGAACTTGGTTTCAACATTGCGACTGTTTCGAGGTTATGATGGTTTAGTACATGCGTCAAGCTATTTGAATCGCGACAATCGCGACATCTACCAATGGTATTGAACGGAGGGAATTTCAACTTGAAATTTGTCCGGATTTTGGCGCCGCACCCTGTAGGTACCTCGGAATCAGCATTTTCGGTACCATCATCCATAGATATCCGGGCTGTGTTCGCGGCCGACATCGGAGAGTCAATAATATCATTCTCCACCACTTTAATACACGTCTCCTTCGGTAGAATGACGCTTTTTACCAATCTGGGCCCCCCCCCCCCCAGCATGCGAAAAGCCCGAAGGCCCCGTAATCACGGTGGGTGGCAATTTCCAAGATGATACGCCCTCCTCTAAGAACATGCCCCTGTCCATTATTCTTCTCCTTTAACGCTAGATCGGAGGTCCAGCCTCGCCAAGGCGGTCTTCGACGCAGGAAGCCCCGACTTTGGCGTGAACGTTCCCGTCTGACTCGGAGTCTCGACAACTCTCCAATCCCTATTTGCATGGTCATCAACGATAGCATGTTCGGTTGTGGAGCCCGTCGGAAACTTCACAACTAGCCCCTTGTTGGAGCAGTCTTAGAGTGGATCATGTGGGGTCGCTCGCCTGGGAGTGGGGAGACTACCCCCGGGAAGCCGTGATGGAGATCCGAACTCCCGCCGTGTTTCTTGCATATCCATAATCATATATGTTCGGCAGTAGCAAACGACGGAGAGTCTGCCGATAACCCTCGGCCGGTCCTATTGAGGCTAGCAGAGCGACCTGCCACACAACGGGCGGACACACCGTCGGCTAAGAAAAAGATATTAATCGAGAGACAGTCACCACAAGGAAAATCCCGAGTGACATATCTGACCTTCCATATCGCACGCCGACGAAATCGCATCGTTAAAGGACAGAGAATATTTCCGCAAACGCCCTTTCATTTCAGAAAGGGCTAACCCACACCCGAGCGTACAGATAATCTGTTCTGCCGTAAAATATAATAGATAAAAATATATATCAAGAGCCGTTGGTAGCGATCAACTGGAGACCCCACAGTATGACAGCGCGGGTCGCCGAACCTACACTGTTAGAAATTTCTCAATGAATTTTAATTAACATGTAAAGGAAGCATGTGGTTATGCGCGAAATTAAATGTAATGAATGATGTAATTAAAACTAAATTACAGTAGTCTTAAATGTGATGAACGTGTGTATTGAAATTAATAAACACATTATTATAGAAATTAATTTACACGTTAATGAAAAGTACGAGATCTGTAACTGAAAAGTAATTTACGTTAATGACATGTAAGAAACGTAAACGTATTAAACGTTAAGCGTTAATATAGTATTAGGCTTAATTAAAATATTATTAATATTCTTAAATGTAAAGGTACATTAAATTTCATTAATATGTACATTAAGGGGATGCTAAACCGATTACCCAACTCAATCAAGGTCGATAGTACAGACTTTTTAAATTCCAAATTCGATAATAGTGGTGACATCTTTGATTTAGTTTTTACATTATATTATATAATATATATCATTCTGTCTTACTCAAACG
>NW_017300311.1:348190-354958 GCF_001594075.2 Trachymyrmex cornetzi
CACGCTTATTTTCAAGATGTGGATTCTAAAACTCTTATATCAAGCAAATATATGGTATATCTGAGGTGACAGTTGTATGAGCCAAAAATAAGTGAATTTTTAACGAATCTGAAACTTTTTTTCGATTTTCTCACGAAATCTAGTGCAGCTGAGGTCCTGTTTGTGCGTACTTTAATTTAAGCAATAATACTTTTGCAATCCGTACATCCAATAGAGAGATTTTTCACCGAATGGAAATGTGGTAAAACAGGAGGCTTTAGCATCGCCTTAAGACATTACTTAAGGGGATGCTGGAGTGACTATCGAACTTAATCAAGGTTGATTACACAGAAAGTAAAACAGGAGGCTTTAGCATCGTCTTAATAGTTATTTCAATTACGATTAATTAAATGTCATTTATATCCGTAAATGAAAAGTATCTCGTATTAAATTTCATTATACTTAATTTTTCAGTTACTGTAAACTTAAATCTCATTAACATGTGCATTAATAATCCTTTCAATTACAGAGAAATTAAACTTCATTCACCAATGTACATTAAAAGTTAATGCAATTTAAGAACATTTCTAACAGTGTAGCTCCACATCGCCAAACGGGGCGTCCAGAAATACACCAACCATCACCACACGTACAAAACATACATCTAACATTTACCGCCACTGATATATACGAGTATACATATATACATGCGGGGTGGGGGGGATTCCCACATGACCGTTGATGATTGGTTGATTCACCCGTCCGTCCCTCAGTCACGCACCACTGCTGGGGGATAGGGGGACTTTTATAGAGGTCCAGTTCGTCGCCCGGGAATTTAGGTGCAGTTCTGGACGCCCGACCTCTGCTGCGATAGGATCCTTGCGAGTCCAGGATCTCCAGATTTTGTGTGCAATGCAGGGATTACGGGGACTCGAGTCCGTGAATGTGTCAAACCTGTACCCGGATCATATCCAGACGCGCATAGACGTGCCGGAAATGAGCCAGGTCTCGTGCGGAATGTACACGGCCCTCCTACCTAGAGGCCGTGTACGGGACACAGTTGGCACCCGAAGCCGGCACCCAGACTTGAAAACGGGACAGGGGACGGCCGGGGTGAGCCTCGCACCACGACCAGGTCGCGTCTCGCCCGGGGGAATATAGAGCCAATGTTGGGAGCTTCAATATTTGGCCAATATTGACTATACATTTGTTTTCCAATATTGAGCCAATATTGGGGGGCCCCAATATTTTGTCAATATTGGCTATACGTTGATTTTTCAATATTTGGCCAATACCTATTGGCTATACATTGATTTTTCAATATTGATCCAATGTTGGGATCATCAAAATTATTATTATACGTATGAAAGGAAACTGAAGCATGATGAGCGATGCTGCAAAAAATTTTAATATCTAGCAGCTAGCTTTGAATGTTACACGTAATTATTTTGATAGACTAACAAAATGATTTCTAGATCTGTGTACCTATTGTTATTTTTAGATACTTCTGCAGAATCTTTTTTCCGTATAAAAAATATAAAATCACTTTGCTCGGAAAAAGGTTAATAGCAATAAGGTAACGGAGTAGTGCATTAGTGAATATATTTGATCTGATTGAGAGTGGAATATCAATCACTCATCCATCACTGTTAAGATCTGATGCAGCGCCCTCAGTGATATATTCACCTAAAACCTTTTCGCGAATGCAGCCTCTTCGCCGACATTTCTTATCGAGAGCAAAGCAGGAATCCGATATTTGCATTTGTATCATGATACAATGTCTTGATGTTTTATGTTGGTAGCGTATATCATGTTCTCAAAGGTGTGGTTACATCCTAAGACGATGTCTCATGTCGTTATCCAAATACCGTGTCGTTATTGTTCGCCTAGAGCGACGAACTGTTTGAGACCGACCCCAGCGAGGAACTTCGTGGAGACTCAACAAGGCGGGCGTTCATGTGTGGAGCACTATACAAGGTGTTTATTCAATGGTGTATTACATTCTACGCCAAAGATTGAAATGAATTTTTTAACTAATTGTAAGTATTGAAAAATAAGATAAATCATTGAAAATAGATTCAAGTTATATAAATGATTAAACGTACCGTAGACAAATTTTTCAGAAAATACATGATGTTTGTAAGAAAATTTTTCCTTTTTTTTATTTAATTTCAAGTAAATTTTTCTTCTAAAGAATTTCATTTTGAGATATGCTTTTATCAAAAATATTTTGTCATAAGATTTTAGTGATAAACTTGCGCGAAAAGAAAATTGATCAAGAAAAATTAAATTTGTAGCTGTTGACATTTTTGTAATTTAATTTTTATTTACGTACTTCAAACTAGAATTTGGAATAATCTCTATTTTATATAGAAGAAAGACAGTACGGAATTTTTCTATTCACGTTCCTGAATTAATTATTTCTACTTTGGAGAAAAAAAATTTTTTTTAATTCAAAGAGGTTAAAACTTTTTTTCTTATTTTAAATTCATAACGCATTTTCAAAGTTTGATCCTTTCATTCTGCTGCACTTTGTATGGCGCGGCACTCATCGCTGCTTCACTAACCGATCGGCATATAATGCAAAATCGATGAAGCAGAAAGAGGCTCTGAACGAGTATGATCGGGTTCGATAGCGAGTGGATGACAGGGCTCTTGAGCACATCCGGCACCTAGCTTGTTTTCCTACCTCGTGACTCCGAGCTGCCGCCCGACATAAAATGTTTCATTGCGGCTGCTTTACGTAGTGCAGTCGAAGGCGAAAAACTTTTCTTTCAACCACTAAGGCTCTTCGATGTTCGTTCTCGAATCGGCGACGGCGCGATGCACTCACGAGATTTGTCTCGTACTTTGTCTTACTTAAGCATCCTTGTGCCTTGTGTGTTCCCAGTAAATTAAAAGACTATCGTTCACACCGCGCGAGCGTTCCGTTCGGCACACGTCTGTTTGCGAATAAAGTACAGTTATAATGATAAAAGGATATATTGGATGATTCGTGATTTTTAGTGATTAGTGATTTTTACATTTATTAGTTTTAACTTTTAGAGTTAAGAGATGTACTCTCCCCGTTTGCTTCATATTGTGATAAAATTCAAGAAAGATGAATTTTTACGAATTCTATTGTTTATTAAAATGCTGTTACTTTAATGTTTCAAATGTATGTATTATATCTTGTACCAAAAAGAAAGAGACAAGTAGCATTCAAAGATTAATTAAGTATACAGTACTCTGAAATATAAATATTAACGCTACATATGACACAAGTAATGCGCCTGTAATTTGAATTTTTAATTAAAATGCATGAGCTATGTATATCTATTAGCACAAAGTTATATAACATAACATTCGGGTAATTAGAGAACTTGTTAGCTATACGCGGAATTATACAAAGAACATAAATCTGTGTCATGTCAGAGTGTCTTAACTTTAATGCCTTAACGATTAAGATATAAACTTCTTCCCCGCAAAGTCAACAACAGCTGAGTTTAAATTACGGTGTTAGAGATGCGAATCTTGTGCTTGTTGTCGGAAACATAAAGCACGATGTATTTTACATGCAAGCGTTGGAGCACAACAGAAATCGATAATACTTACTATAAATTAGCAACTTTATAATGACAGCGCAAAGCTTGGATCCGATATTAATTCAATTTCCGTACATTGATAATGATTAATTAAAATTTATACATTTAGAGATAATACAGAAAATTTCCTTTTTCCTCCGTTGATAACAAAATTATTATAATTTCAAGAAAAAAGATTTTATGTTTATTAAGAAATCAGAATAAAAAAAATGATTGATTTGATGCGATTTATAGCTATAGATAGCAATCAATTTGGAATATCGATCCAACAGAAGAATATCCTTCGCGGTATAGGGTACCATAATGGCAGGCAATTGTTCACACAAATCTTCTGCGAGGCAAATCCTTGTGCCTTTGTCTATCGGACAATTCTCGACAGCTGTACCCGACGGGTAATCAACTTGCATAAACACGCATGCATATAGCTTATGCACGTAGACCAGGAGCGAGCGGAGTGTCATGAGGTATGCTCACCGTTGCAACTGATGTGGATCGACCGAACTGGATGCGAATCGGCGATGCGCATTCAATTGCAGGAATTATGATTTGATCACCGAAATATAATATATCGAGGTTGTATTAGAAAATAGTTTCTGACACTGTGTGTGTGTGTGTAAAATAGTTACAAAACAATTCAGCATCGAAACAAAAAGAACTTGACAAAACGAATTTTAATGTCGATCAATTTAAAAATGCTAATTTTGTCAATTATTTTAAAATAATAGAACAGTAAGGGCGTTTATTTTATTCTAAATTCTAAAAGGGGAAAGAGAAATACAATTTAAAATTTTATTTAAAAAATAGGAATTATGAGCGCTTTTAATTTATAAAAGACGTTAATTCTAATCGAAATTATTGTATTGATTCGTTTTAATTTAACTTAAATTTGATCGTGATTATGAGCTCGTTCTGAAATAGGTAAACTTATGAAAAGAAATTATTATCCATCGTGATTTTACTAGAACAACACGGTTAAGTACTAACAAAGTCTTTTAACAATCAATTAAAGTTGTTTATTTTATTCAGAATTATGTTGCTTTAGAACAAATTATAAACAAATTCAAGTAAAGAAAAATACAAAATTTATAGACTCTCTTTTTAAATTAATACAGTCAACCAATAACAGCAAAATACAAATGAGCGTTAGGAGTCAGCGCTGGATATTATATTGCGCAATGCTAACTAATACTTATTAATGTGTCATGGAATGACTGGTATTATGTGACTAACATCAGAACGAACATGACTCTTTTTTATGTTACTTAAATTATTTTTCAATCTAATTCTGACATCGTGATTTTTAAATTTGTTGTAATGGATTAACGATGCTTGGATCCGTTTGCGATCGTTGTTGGAGATGGGCTTGAGTTCCACTATCTACTCCACTCAGCTAAGCAACTGGTTGGCACAACATTAGACTATGTTGAAGATGGTTGTCTCTCACCACATTTCCATTGCGACTACATTATTGGAGGTTGGAACTACGATTGTGCGAGACGCAGTTCGACAGATTTTATAGTACGATAAACGGTAATTTTTTAATTGTTGAGGATGGTCCAAATAGTGAGCCGGAACGTACAAAATTTAATTTGTGACATATTAATAGGTATTAGTTGGCATTGCGCAATATAATATCCAGCGCTGACTCCTAATGCCCATTAGTATTTTGCCGTTATTATTTGATTGTACAAATTATAAATTTTGAAATATTTTCATAAAAATAAATTGCCATTTTTACTACAGAAATTGTACAATTTTTTAATTTTACAATTGTGTATTTTTTATTTTTGTCAATTTAACGACAATCTTCAGTAATTTTATAATATATTGTCCAACAAATAATTACACTGATGAATTTTTGAGAGGTTATTAATTAACATGAATAACTATTTGTGAAACACTGAAAATTTTTTAGATTTTAAGTTGTAAATATTCACAAATTGTGGATTGCTTCAGAAGGATCTGTTTTTATTAAACAATAGAGTGTACATATATGGTATGTAATAGTGCGCATTGGCGAGCAATCTTAATTTCTCTTTCTATAGTCTCATCGCGTTTGCAGTAAACATTGGAATACAATACTTACGTGATGAATCCACGCGATATGTGATTAACGTATATGACAAGTTTCAATTGACGGAATTAACAATTACATTATTAATTATAACATAGTGAAAATTAATCCGTCATGGAGCTTTAGCAAACTTCAATCATGGCGATGTTGGGTATATATTATTACATAATAAAAATAAATTATTACATAATATTGCACACACAATGTACATCTTGCGCGATGCCAAGTTAACGTTACATTCTGTAATTGCTACTGTTACGTCACAACAAACGTAATTACACTTTAATTGCGCAACGTTGCGGATTAAACCGTCACAAAGATGCCGCAAGCGGATTAGTGGAGGCGATTTAGATCAGGTTATTGCTCGCAATTAATTTGTCAATTAACCGAGATAATACATTGATGTTTTCATTTGGGATACGGTAATTTTCCAAACAATGAATGCTTTCATCCAATATCATCTAATTATTTACCAAATGTTAACAAGTATTTTTTATCTATGGATTTTTCTTTGAAAGAAATCATTTTCTTTCTCTCTCTCTCTCAGCAAAATTTAACATAATCTTTTTTACTTTTTTCTTAATTTTTGATTTTAAATATTCCAGTAATTAAATTTTAGAATTTTCTTACAATAAAATTTGGTTTATACCAAATTTTTTGCAGTTATATAAGATGCAAAGTATACGGAAAAAATTTTATATTTAAAATTACTATAATGTGATAGTAGCTGCGGTCTTCATATTAAATGAATGTAAATTATAAATTTAAATGCTATAGTTATTTTTTTAAAAACAATAATACAACGTAATTTTTACACTTTTTCATAGTAAAAATGTTTTATTACAAAATTAAATCTTGTTGAATGAAAGTTAGTATTGTGAAGGTAAGTAAAAAATATATATGGTAAAAGCAGGGATTATGGAATAGCTTTTTTTAAATTGACATTGCTCTGATATAAATGCATATGAAGACTTCAAATTTTTACATAGAACTCTTGAGGAATATGTTAGCTACAACATCCAATAAATGAAAGTCGCTAAAATTTAAGTCCAACGTCAATATTAACAAAAAAGTCAAAAGTGAGAAAATGGGGGGGTCTAAAAAATGGGATGTAATATGGAATACCGATGA
>NW_017300311.1:355192-357581 GCF_001594075.2 Trachymyrmex cornetzi
AAGTCTTTCCGTAGCAATAAACAAGTTTAAAATAGCAATTAATCTGCATAATATTGTTCATGCAACATTATTAAAAGCGTCTGTGCAATATAAACATTAAAGAAACTTATCTTCAGTTTGTGAGAACACTTTTTAGCTGCCGGATCTTCTGACGTAACGAAAATGAATAAATGTTAATTGTAGTAAAACGGTTGGTCGGACCGATAGTTAATTGCTTGTTATGACATGTTTGGTACCAATTGCAATAACTTTCAGCGATTGCCGCCAGATTGCAATGCTTTGTTTAAAAAATAAGCCACTATTTCATATTAGTAGCCTATGCCATAATCCCTGATTTTACCCTAGTAAATTTTATTTGCGTACCATAATAAAAATTAACTGTTTTCATGTTAGAATATGGCTTAAGACGATGCTAAAGCCTCTTGTTTTACCACATTTTCATTCGGTGACAAATCTCTGTATTGGATGTACGGATTGCAAAAGTATTATTCTTAAATTAAAGTACGCACAAACAGGACCTCAGCTGCATTAGATTTCGTGAGAAAATCGAAAAAAAGTTTCAGATTCGTTAAAAATTCACTTATTTTTGGCTCGTACAGCTGTCACCTCAGATATACCATATATTTTCTTGATATAAGAGTTTTAGAGTCCATATCTTGAAAATAAGCGTGCAGCTGAGGGCACATTATTGAAACGAACGATACCGAGTTTGTAGAACTAAGATTGAAAGTCTAGAAAAGAAATATTTCCACCGAATAGAAAATATGTGTATACAGGTGCTTTGCGAAGACTGGGACTGTCAACAGAGCCGAAATTCCGTGTAGCAGTAGTTGCGCGGTCTTGCGATAGATGGTGCTGGCATGTTAGATAAGAACAGATGTATGCGTTTGAGTAAGACAGAATGATATATATTATATAATATAATGTAAAAACTAAATCAAAGATGTCACCACTATTATCGAATTTGGAATTAAAAAAGTCTATACTATCGACCTTGATTGAGTTGGGCAATCGGTTTAGCATCCCCTTAAACTGGTTTAACAAAATAATTACTTTATTTATGTAATAAAAATGAGTATTACCATAGTAAAAGTTAAGTCGGAATCATGTTGTGAGGGTCCATCGAAAATACAAGACATATAGTAAAGTGTAATTCAAAATTTTATTGAAACTTAATATAAAATTTTCTCCGTGTAGTATATTTTCAAGAAACGATTTTTATGTATAATCTTCATCTTTTTAATATCTTTTTTCGATGTTTTGTTTAGTTATGAAATATAACACATTGTTTTTAAACATTGTCTACTTATAAATAGTATCTGTGCATTGAAACTGCTAATATCGATATGTACATATATATATATATATATATATATATACACATGGTGGAATAAGTGATCCTTTAATTTTGTTGTGTGTATATATATATATATACTACTTAACAAAATTAAAGGATCACTTGTTCTACCCTGCAAAAATAGGTAAATTTCGAGATAGAATAACTTCGTTAAAAATTATCGTATCGAGATTTTTAAAAGAGCATTCTAAAGCTTGAAATCTCGACTTTTCAAACCTGTACTTTAAAAAACCGTATTACTCATATTTCATAAAGTTACACAAACATAAATGAAGATGCATCAGATATTAAAATTTTTTACGAAATTTGTGAAGTTCCACGGAGCCAAGTAAAAATTGTACACAAATGCAGTTTACATCTTTCGAAAGCTTAAATCTTTACCTTCAATTTGCTTTTTTATAGACCTCGGTACGATTTTTTTTCACCGAGTTATTCAACATTGAATAAATAGAGTCGTTTTTGCTTCAACGTTGAATAACTCGGTGAAAAAAAATCGTACGAAGCTTCATGAAAAAAAAATGAAGGTAAAGATTCACTCTTTCGAAAAATGTCAACCGCATTTGTGTACAATTTTTACTTGGCTCCGTGGAACTTCGCAAATTTCGTAAAAAATTTTGAGATCTGATGCATCTTCATTTATGTTTGCGTAACTTTATGAAATATGAGTAATACGGTTTTTTAAAGTACAGGTTTGAAAAGTAGAGATTTCAAGCTTTAGAATGCTTTTTTAAAAATCTCGATACGATGATTTTTGACGAAGTTATTCTATCTCGAAATTTACCTATTTTTGCAGGGTGCAATAAGTGATCCTTTAATTTTGTTGAGTAGTGTATATACAGGGTGTCCCATTTTAATCTATCACCTCAAATATCTCTTGAACAGTGCATTTTAAGGAAAAATGTTTCAGACAAAAGTTTTAGGACTTTGAGGGGGACATAAAATGGTGCCATTGGTTTGATTTTGGGTGGCGTTGTCAAGGTCAGGGCAAGGTCACTTTGAATTTTTTAAATGGAACTCCCCATTTTTCATTAC
>NW_017300311.1:358117-362467 GCF_001594075.2 Trachymyrmex cornetzi
ATATATATATATGTATAGAGGAAAGGCCCCTATTATGAGATACCGAGTTCATTTTGGGTAAATGCTAGAAGTCTATAGGCAGAATTTAAGTAATTATTGTACAATAATATTTATACTTTAGCAAAGATTTTCACTATGGCATGGGAGCATGGGTTATTTCCATCGACATCTAGAATGGACCGCTGATGGCAATGGTGAGGGTAGAAAGACGATTAGAGTGAGAGGCAGGAATAATAAGATCGTTCTTTCTCTGTTTACTGAAACCTGATTGGTTGTTGTTAATCCAACAGTAGTTAGAAACAACAGTAAACAGAGTAAGAACGATCTTATTATTCCTGCCTCTGACTCTAATCGTCTTTCTACCCCCATCATTGCCATCAGCGGTCCATTCTAGATGTCGATGGTTATTTCATATTAGAATATGTGGGTATCTCATAGGATAAACTAAGGTATTATAGCCATACGGAAAAGATGGCTATAGGCCATAATTTCTCCATTAATTGATAAATAGTGCATTTTTATAGTCATTCTTAAAGATAATTAATATTTACAGTAGTTCATATGAGTACACTGTTCAAAATAACAATATTATAAATATTATCTAATATTTTTTCTTTCGACTATCTGCAAAGTTTTGCACGTGTCTGCTAAAAACTGTTATAATGTCTAATAAATTACAGTTAAGCTGGCATAATCAACATTACATACACAATAAAAGGAGTGGCACCCTTTAGACACGGCTCAATTGGACACGAGCCACTCACAGCGCTTGAGACTACAAAGCTCCTAAGCACCGGTCGCTGTGATTGGTGGTGTCCAATCGAGACGTGGTCAATCGGGATCACCCACAATAAAAGTACGTAAATTGCAATGTGACCTATAATTAATACTTTTATTTTCACTATTTATTTATAAATACTATGGCTTTCTTAATATCATGGCCAACTTTTCCCTAAAAATCAGATAAGATGGCCAATGCATACTTTGTAATATTTTGATAAAATTAAAGTTCTGTTAAGTATTTTCTCTTTAATTTCGATAGTATTTGTTACTTTAAGCTTCAGTGAAAGTAATATTCCAAATATTGTTAAAAAGTAACAAGAATTAATGTATGTTTTTTGCATTTAAAAAATTATGGCCATCATACCTGAGTTTGTCCTATTGCGATTTCCACGCCTTACGGTTTTGCGATCATCATATCTAACTTCTGTAATTAAGCAATTCAACATATCTCGTATTTTTCTATTAGTACGACCATTACTCTATCACTACATAAAGAATTTATTGCCAAATATTTATTTATTAAATAATAAACAATGTTTAAAGCTCATCTCAATGAAACTTGAAGATATTCAAATTCTAAAATCTTTTTTTATAATGGCTACAGGCATGATCTAATAATGAATTTTCTACTAAACAGTTTTCAATCCAAGAGTAATAAATTCATGGTGGAACCAATAGATACACTCAGAAAAAAGTTTTGTTGATATGTGACCAACAAAAAATTTTTCGTTGTCCTAACCAAAATTTGGTTATGCTGATCAAATTTTTGTTAGGATAACATAAAAGTTTTTGTTAGTCACATATTCTAACAAAAACTATGTTATCCCCCCTAACAAAAATTTGATTAGCATAACCAAATTTTGGTTAGGACAACGAAAAACTTTTTGTTGGTCACATATCAACAAAACTTTTTTCTCAGTGTAGTCTATTAGTTTAGCAGAAACGCCGCTATTTCATATTAGGCGCCTATCTCATAATAGGGAGCTTTCCTTTATAGAGGAAAGTCGCCGATACTGACGTAGGTCTCCTAAAGTAACATCCCCTTATTTCTCAGAAATTAATTATTGCATTTTATTAATACTAATAAAATTATGATCTGTTTAGCTAATTAAAGAAGTACAAACTCATAATTCATATGTTTGTGGCTTATTTCTATACCAAATCAGCTAAAAACCAATTCTATGAATCCGAGAAGAAAATTCTTACGGTGTTCTTTATTTGCAAATTGCGTAATTAAAATAATAGTGACTGTATTATTGAAAATATTATGTCATTTTAAATGTTTATAGTTTTACAAATTAGTTTTTTTACAGAATAGGATATATCTTTATTTATAGAATAGGAATGTTGCCTACTACGTCAGTTTTAGAGCCTATTTTGTCAGACGCTCATTTTTGAATAACTTACGAAAAACTTAATTATTGCAAAATTGCAAACAGTATTATAAAAATTGCTTATACTATCTGATAGAAGATACTTTTTACTTTGTATTTATGTTTTTGAAGTTGTATTTTTACTTTTTGTTTAAGAAATATTGTCTAAAAACAAAGTGGTATGTCGGTATCGGTAATCTTCCTCTATATTTATCACATAAAATACTACTCTGTTATCATCTATCTGCAGGATGCGAAAACAATGTTAACGCAACGTACTGAGTCGGACATGATATTACAACAGAATTATGCACGATTGTGGATATTTACAATTGTTGTATGTATTGTTATTGCTTGCAAAATATAATGCGACGATATTATACAAGTGAATATTATACAATGGAAACATGTCATGAAAGAAATATATAACTGTAGTCTATATTTGTGCTGTAAATATATATACGAAATTAGATATTTTGTTTAGTTATAAATGCGAATTTAAAGTTATTTTATAACAAAAAGTAATGGAGGTTATAATTATAATATGTTATTTAAATTAAAAGTTAAACAGAAAAGTATAAATATAATTTAATTTTTTGAATTATAGTTTAGAACAGTGAACAAAAAAGATGGATTTTTAAATTTATTTTTTCAGTATTTTAATTGGATATTTTACAAGAGTGTAATTCATTAATTTCGTATCACGGCTATTCTATGTTTATCGACATCCCTAAGAGTTAAAGTTTTAAAGTTTTTTGTATTTATTCTTAATTAATAATTATAATCGCCGCTTATAGAACGTCTTCAAAACTAACGCGTGGTGTGTCAAAACTTTATTGTTTGGAAAATCTCGTGTAGCAAATCCCGCAATTGAGCAAAAGCGGAATTTACATTCTCTCAGTGACCAGTTTCGCTGTCAGAAACAATCTGCATAAGCGTAATCTCGTAATCACGCGCGACGGTTGAATCGAGAAAATAATAATGCAGCGACTACCATTGCGCCTCGAACGCTCGCGGGGGCTGACCCCGTTTGTTCCTACAAACGGAATTAACTCCCAAAAGGGAATTTGCATATTTCTGCATCCGAGAGCTTCAGACGCGGGAAATTTGTTGGTGAAATCACTCGCCGGCATGTCTACTGGTTCTTGCACGGATGCTCGACTCTAGAAATCCAAAGTCTGATTTAATGCAAAGATGAAGCATACCGGACTTTTATATTCTGAGTGTACTACGGCACTACGCTGCAAAAAATGGAATAATTGCTTTCACAAGCGAGAATAAAAATAAAACGTCTAATTATTCGGTTAAGTTACGCGAGATGGCATAAGCACTGTTAAATATAGAATTGTTTTCTGCATGAGGCTTGTGCCTTCCATTTTCTGATATTGTTTTAAAATGTGGTTATGTCCGTCAACCTTAAAATTTGAAGGAAATATTACACAGTTTGATATAAAAATACTTTTTGTTTTAACAAAAGTACTTAGATTTGACAAGTTATTAAAAATATTGTGATAGGAAAGTTAGAGTTAAAAATTAATCTACGCACACGGTATTGTATAATTTATAATTCTGTCATTATATTAATTTTTAGTGAAATAAGCATTGCTAAATCATCAAGAAAATCATTAGATAATTTAGCAATTGATGCGTAAAGCTTAATTATTGTATATATCTCGATAAATCAGAGAAACGGAATAAGCGGAGTGTAACGAAGAGGTAAATTCCCATAAAGAGCATTGATTCAGTTTGTTGCGTTCTATATTTCCCGGTCGGCAGAATATAGATGGTGATTTCAGGAATGTCAGTCGCGCGCGCAGTGCAGTTGCAGTAAAACGTTCCGCCGTCGGAAACGCATAAAAATGTTAATAAAGTTGGGCATAAAATATCTTAATATTCCATATACCCGAGAAACTGGCGTGTGTGCGAGAGAAAAATTATTAAAATCACTGGGCACGCGTTGCTGCTGTTAAGGTAAACAAAACTGCGTATTTTTATTTGTTTTCGTGCATCAAAATATCGATGAAAACCGCAGATCTTTCAGTTCGACAAGTCGTGAATCTGCATATTTGGGATGCGTTCGATTATACTCAATGCTGATTTCATAGAATTTACAATTTTGTATTGTGCATGGAGTAAAATGTAAAATTTTCCATTCTTGAATAGAACTCGAGAAAGAGAGAAAGAGGGGGGGGGG
>NW_017300311.1:362492-365123 GCF_001594075.2 Trachymyrmex cornetzi
GGGAGGGAGAGAGAGAGGGAGAATACTGTCTTTCTTTCTGATTTTAGAACCTTCATAATTTTTTTTCGTTGATTCTTTATATCCTTTAATTAAATTTTTTCGGATTATGAATAATATATAAAGTCTATAACGAGTTAGATAACATCAGATGACGAGTAACATATAAAGTCTACATGTTTTTAGTTTTACTGTTTCAAATTTATATTGATATTTTATTCTCTCTTGTCATGTAAATATCACGTTAATGTCATAACTATTTATTTTGATAGGAATAATTTATTTTGATGGAAGTAAAGCAATTAGCTTATCCGTGAAAAAGAGGATTTTTTTCTGATTTTTGAGTATATACAGCACACATTTTCCCGTAGAGATTTAATTAAAAAATATAAAAAAATACAATGCGAAAGATAAAAATCGGTCATCACGGATTGAACTAATGCATGCCTGCTATGAAACATGATTAAAAGTTAGTCATTCACAGACGATTTACTATTAATTAGTCATATAGTATTGCTCCTTTATGTTGTGTAAAATCGTCTTTTTTAGAACTGTTAGCGTCAAAAATAAAAAGAGTGGCGAGAGAACTTGGAATAGCAGATGTCCACAGGAATAGTAAACTCCATCTTTTGACAGGCACTTAAAAGTTACTTTAGACTTTCGCGGTCGGCACTTTGAATGCGAGTGCAAGGAAATGCGTACAAGAATTCGTGCAATTTCTTATAATTGTCTTAACCGTCCGGGAACTATGTGCTACAACAGAATATTGAACAGCAAAATTCTTCATACAATTCGTACATGTTTTCTTACATGTATACGTGTGTGTTTTGTTGATGATGATAAGTGCACAAGATGTTTTATTAAATCTCATTGCAAACAATTATTACTAAATTTTACCAAAAAAATATCTTAATTAATTTTTTTCTGTAATAAATTGAAGTGTATGTGAAAGTAATAATTAAAAGAAAGATTAATCAATAAAAAAGGGCATCTTTTTCAATTAAGATTAAAAATGATCGATGCTATTCACAATTATACGTATAGGAATATTTTCATAAGGATCGATTTCGGAAGAGTAATATTATATGTTTCACTTATCGCTAATTCCGAGACATTAAATCAACGGCAATTACTTTCCAATATTCCAATATTTAATGTAAAATTTAAATAGGTCATATTCACACAGGATTCATATTTTTTAACGCGTTCTTTGCAGAATCGGTAGAGAATTATTTCTGCGATTTTCCGTCGTTTTGTTTTAAAGGAACGGAAAAAAAGATAAAGATAGGTTTTTCGATCGATTTCTATATCTATGCTTATTTTATTTTTATCCTTCTTCATCTAGCGTTGTTCATTACGGCCGAAGACCGAAGCACCTTATAATCAAATTGGATGCCAGTTAATCGAGCCTTGCGGCAAATATTTGTCCCTACTGAATTCGACCACTTGCAGGAAATGCCGATTATGACTTAACGATAATCATGATTTCCCACGAGATGTTCTGACTGTTGCGATCCGATTGTTGTTGTTACGTTTAATAACGGTAATAGCGATATCTACCACCAGAAGAAAATTATTTTATAAAAAAATTATATGGGGAAAAGTGAAGGAATCGTGCTCATTTAAGGGGAATTAATTATTTTGAAGTCAATATAAACACGGACATTTTCAAACTATGAATATTCTTCTATCGATATGCATTTTCATATTGAACAATTTTTCATTTGATAATGTTATATTTATCAAAAAGTAGAAAAAGCGAAAACGAAAAAATTTTTTGCGCGTCAGGTAATTGTGCGCAAAGCCAAAATCGTAAGAAATTAATATAAAATTAATAAAATAAACATGGAATATTGATAAAAAAATTAAAAAATATATTATTGTACCAATGTTAATATAAAATTAATATAAACTTTGAAAAAATAATACAAAAATTGGAAAAGTTAATTATTTAAAAAAAACTCGCCTATGTAATTCTCAGCATCATCAGCTCTACTGCATTCTTCATGGACCGATTTAGAACACAGGCAGCATTGAAACCACCCAATCGACACAAATTAAAAGTAACATAATGTCGATGTTATAATTTCGCACCCTACAATGTAACTCCTAAGGAACACACAAAAGTCATAAAAAAATCAAAATGATGTCAAATTACTTTATTTTGATATTTAAAATCAATAAACAGTCAAATTTTGTAACCAGAAATCATCATTTTAATATCAAAATACGTCATTTTTCTTTCTCTTGACTTAGCGTGTTCCTTGGGTTATTATGTAGAGGAAGGTCACCGATACCGACATATATATATATATATATATATAAACCGATACCGACATACCACTTTGTTTTTAGACAATATTTCTTAAACAAAAGGTAAAAATACAACTTCAAAAACGTAAATACAAAGTAAAAAGTATCTTCTATCAGATAGTATAAGCAATTTTTATAATACTGCTAGTATTTTTGTAATAATTAAGTTTTTCGTTATGCAAAAATGACCGTCTGACAAAATGGGCTCCAAAACTGACACAGTAGGCAATAATGCTACGTATTCCTATTCTTCTTCTTTTATAGGAATTATCTGTATAAAGTACCTATAAGTGAATGTATATAAGATTTTTCAGAATCATT
>NW_017300311.1:366430-367469 GCF_001594075.2 Trachymyrmex cornetzi
TTGTGGAAAAATGGTTCAATGTCAAGAACTTTAACGTTATCCCAGTCAAAATTATGATTAAACTGAACTTGGTGTTCTGCAACTACCGTGTGTGAATTACTAGATTTCAAAGCATTTGCTTTATGTTCGGAAATTCTGGTCATCACTTTTCTTTTCGTTTGACCAACGTAAGAAGCGTCACAATCAAGACAGTCAATTTTGTATACAGCATTACTTTTTTCAGTAGTTTTTAATTTATCTTTACCTGTTTTTATGATAAAATTCAAATTATTCATAGGTTTAAAGGCTACTTTAAAGTTATTCTTTTTAGCAACAGATTTGAATTTTTCAGAAACATCTTTAATGTAAGGAACAATAAAAAAATTATCAAAGTTGATATCATTAGAATCTTCATAAGAACCAGTATTACTATACACATGTTTTCGTCTCGACAAAGTATTAATTCTTTTATTGATCGTAGAAAAGAGAAAGTCTAAAGGATAACCATTTTTTAAAAAAATATTAATCATTATTTCTATATTTCTAGCATGAAATCTAGGATGTGATAAGAAAATTATTCTATCCAATTGACAAAGAATAACCTTAGAATAAATTTACTTTTTTGACTACAATTATGACTTGCTGCGATTCTGCGCCTTTGAAATGATTGAAGATGCTTTTATAAAAATTTTCTTCACCAAGAACTTTTAATTTGCGTTGACGAGTTTATATATTTATGGACTTTTGATTCTTGCGTATTTTTATAATTATTTATGTTCTCTTTTGAGGTTTTTTTGTATTACTGAGGATGGTCTAATTGAGACCGAAACGTCTATATGTAATTTTAATTATTAAATATATATTTATTCGCGACGAATATCCTGCGTTCGTAGTTGTATGTCTTTTATCCAATTCTTGTTGTTCTAAATTAGAAATTTAAATTAATTTTAAAAAATGCACTTACCTGAGAGAGATTCGAACCGAGGTCCTCTGGATCATGAGTCTCCTACCTTACGTAGTATGCCATTTTTTCAATTGATAAATTAAGTAACTTATATAT
>NW_017300311.1:370684-374362 GCF_001594075.2 Trachymyrmex cornetzi
AAGCCACAAACCTACGAATTATGAGTTTGTACTTCTTTAATTAGCTAAACAGATCATGATTTTATTAGTATTAATAAAGTGCAGTTAGTTTCCGAAAAATAAGGGGGTGTCACTTTAGGAGACCTATGTCGGTATCGGCGATTTTCCTCTAATATTATGTGTTATATATTACATTTGTACTGTGAAACAAGAAATTACAACATTGATATCATGTTACTTTTTGTTTGTCGACTGGACAGAGTTCTATGTCTTCTGAATTCTTTACAAATAGTGCACCTTTCATTGGGAGGAAATTTTAAATTGTCAATAAGCACAATTTCCCACCGCAAATTGATTTGATGCACTGAGAGAAAAATATTTGGTATTTGTAACTATAATTACATGTCACTATAATTATGATTATTACTGCTATAATAATAGTAACTATGTATATAGTTCTAGCTACAAATGTATATAGTTGGCAACCTAAAGTGACTATATAATTATAGTTGTTATAACCATAAAATAGTTGAAATTACCATAAAAATGATTCAAGTGACTACAATTTTATAGTTATATTTTGGACCAACCATAAAACATATGGTTGGTCCAAAATATAACTATAAAATTGTAGTCACTTGAATCATTTTTATGGTAATTTCAACTATTTTATGGTTATAACAACTATAATTATATAGTCACTTTAGGTTGCCAACTATATACATTTGTTATTAGAACTATATACATAGTTACTGTTACTATTATTATAGCAGTAATAATCATAATTATAGTGATATGTAATTATAGTTGCAAATACCAAACATTTTTTTCTCAGTGTAAGAAAAATGATTACTTAAAGACTTTTTAACTTAATTCAGTGAATAATATCTCAAAAAACGCACACGATAACGTACTTTAGTAAAGTATGTCCGATTAAATAAATAAAATAAGAATATGGATTTATCATGTTATTTTCTAAGTGTCAAAATTATTATCAAAATATATAATTTTATTTTTTCTCACTTTTGTCGTTAACTACATTTTCAAATTATATAACTTATGATTATATCTTAAAAGAATTACGTTTATAGTCTAGAAATTTCGCCGCGATACCGGGTCCATTTATTGGAAAAGTATTCAACTAAAATGCACACAATTACCCGCTGCGCACAATTACCCTACTTTCCCCTATATACATATATTAGAAAATATCGCACAATTATTAGATATAAGAATAAGAAATTTATTTCGATCACTTTAATAAAAAACCTATCAAGTTCAACACCGTTTATTTTAATGATGTTCTCTTGATTTTTTCTGTTTTCCTGGCTGCTTAAAGAAGAAAAAATCGTGTTGGATGCTTTCACTCTATCTTTTTCTAATTATTTACTTTGGAACATAAGATTTTGAAAAGATTACTTTCAATAATAATTGATTCTTACATTGAAAAATCGAAATGATAAATATATCCATTATCTTCTACTGAAAATGAAATGGAGTATAATGCTCACATCATTAAGAGTTAACCTTTTCATCAGCGATATATGTAACGTGCGATTTATAGACGTGATTAATTAACATGTAGTTTGCATATATGCGCAAGAAATTGAGGCCGCAAATAACAACGTATTTTGTGATAAATTATTTTATGTATTATTTATAAAATAAGGAAGGCGGTATATTATAATAAATAATAATTAATAGCAAAAATCAATAATATGCGAATACAACGAATCACATTGTATTGTCTGTAACAGTTCGACCATTAATTTATAATATTATACAATATTGCATAATATGTAAGCATAAATGGAGAACATTAATGTTAAAAGATGAAATAGATTGATTACAATATATTATTGCAATAAATGTTTAAAAAATATTTTAATGTAATTTAATTTTTTATTATAAGAAAGTATTATTTTTGTGAAGTTATAAAAAAATCATAGTAAATATTATTTATCAAATTTGTCAATTGAGCTAACTTTATATGAGAAACCTGACTAAATGAAAGATTGTAATAAGTCTCTTAATTTTTGCATAATTTCAAAATTTTATTCTTTTAACAGAAAATACATTAAGATAGTTTATTTGAAATAATAATAATGTAATCTTCTTACGGTTTTATTGTTAATTTGAAACTTGTTCAATATCAATATTTATAAGATAATTTAATGTTTCGAATAGATATATATTATATATATTATAACATCAAATCTGCTAATCCGATGGTGATTTTTCTTTGACATGAAGGATTTGATATTTAAATTTGTTTGCTGAAGATGATTCCAAAATGAACTGAAACGTACTATTGTTGGAATAAAGATTCTAATTTGAATTGAAGAATTAAGATTGCGTATTAATTACCACGCTGACTCTCATTCGTTCTGGTTTTGGAGTTTTTTGTTGTTGTTATAGTTTATTTGAGTTTTGCTGCAAATATGATTTAGAGAAACAAGTTTTTAAATACAAACATTAATTAATAATATGAGAATTAGTTAAAAATATATTTCTTAGTATATGGATAATTAAGTAATTAAAATAAAATGTGAATTTTTTTTTTTAGTATAAGTTTTCGCACATTTATGTATATATAAATGCATATACATTATATTATTTATTTATATTATGTATTTATAAATATACATATAACGTGATAAATTTATAAAGTGATTTATATAATTATATTTGCACTCTTAATATATATTAGATAATTTGACATTTAATGGCTGTTAATTATTGCAAATATTCAATACATTGTTATTTTATGTTGTTCGAAACCCCTCTATTATATAGATTTTTTGCGGATCTGGATTCAGGTGATTATATAGATACGATCGGTAGATATTCAAATTTGATTATTCTGCGAAATCCCTTCTCAAGGGAGGTATTCAGCAGGTATGCACAAATGGGATGCAATAAGGCGTAGGTGTAGCGAAATGGGAACAAAATAACCATGACGACATATACATTTCCATTTAGAAGGAAATGCCGTCGTGTTCTAGATTACTAACAACAAGCAATATAAAAAATGGCAAAATATTTTGGATATAGGAGTGAGGTATTGTCACGTCGTATGTAACGCTAGGCGAATTTTAGGAATTCTCGGTTCGACCCGAAGAACTCCAAATGTTGATTCAGCTATCGTTGGTAAGGCGATCCAGAATTCAACTATTTTTTCGTGGGACGTTGCCGTGAGGTTAAGGGAGTTAAAATCCCAAAATCCGTAGCCTGAGGGTAGATTGTCAATGTCTGCTGGTGGAAATCCTGGTTGGTTGATGCTTTTACTCGATGAAGAAGGGGATCTTCGATAGAACGGTCGTTGAATTATTGTAATAACTTGAGATTCGATAATACAACTTCTTTATTGTAAAGTAATACACTGTGGATATGATAAACCGAAAGCTTCAATCGACTGACGCGAAGACTAAGAGTTAAGCTGATCACCCAAGAGTCTCTCTCTGAACTCCGTATGGAAAAAAGGCCCACTCTGCGATGAGGGTGGCTGCTTTTATATTGTTACGAACAATGGGAAGTGACTCATAAGCGTTATTGACACGGTGGATCGATATTACATTGTAGCGATGGTATTTTGATTTGTTTTAGGTTCAGAAAGGAAAAGAATATTATAACATTTCATATGTCTTGGGATTTGTGTAATTATCGTATTGAATTCGTCGCAGGGTTGAAAGCGGTAGG
>NW_017300311.1:374497-385925 GCF_001594075.2 Trachymyrmex cornetzi
AAAGATTTCGGATGCGAGTATTAAGACATGTGGGTTAGACTTAAGGTATGCAAAAGGTGGTTTATAAACTGTTCGTAAGGAAAGTCTGTTAAATAGGGAATTAGAAGATGGTCAGGAAATGGAGGATTGATTTCTAGGATCTTGATTGGTTGATATTCTTTTAGGTGGTCGCGACAGTAAGGGAAATACTGAGTTGTGATTGGTGAAGATGTTCACATTCCGTTAGGTTTAGAGGAGTTGCGAAGATTGGTCAGGTTTGTATGTAATTGGCGTAATGGCCAATGAGGTTGCAGCTTGAAAATGCGGCTATGCGTGAGCATATGCTAATGAGTTCAAGTACGCGCCAAGAAAAAGATGGTTTTAAATACGCACGATAAGTAAAGGTTAAAGGTCGCGTAGTGTTTATGGTGTTACAGTGAATTATATATATATTAATAAAAAAAATTGTAACGGTTTTGTCGCGGGACGTGACAGTATATTCAGGAATTATTATTATTTATTGTAATAAATAATGTTGTTACATAGTATTTGCTATTGGAAAACCATACTATTACAAAAATGTGTAGTGAGGTTAAAGTAATAATGAATGTAATATAAAAAACGTAAACATAAAATAATAAGAATCTTATTGAATTGTACATTTTGAAACTCAAATAGGAAATCTTGACCATAATGCTAGGATCTTTTTTAATGCTTAACTAATTTAAAGTGAATTATTATATACTAATATACACTGTTAGAAATTTCTCAATGAATTTTAATTAACATGTAAAGGAAGCATGTGGTTATGCGCGAAATTAAATGTAATGAATGATGTAAATAAAAACTAAATTACAGTAGTTTTAAATGTGATGAACGTGTGTATTGAAATTAATGAACACATTATTATAGAAATTAATTTACACGTTAATGAAAAGTACGAGATCTGTAACTGAAAAGTAATTTACATTAATGACATGTAAGAAACGTAAACGTATTAAACGTTAAGCGTTATAATAGTATTAGGCTTAATTAAAATATTATTAATATTCGTAAATGTAAAAGTACATTAAATTTCATTAATATATACATTAATAGTTATTTCAATTACGATTAATTGAATGTCATTTATATCCGTAAATGAAAAGTATATTAAATTTCATTACACGTAATTTTTCAGTTACTGTAAACTTAAATCTCACTAACATGTGCATAAATAGTCCTTTCAGTTACACAGAAATTAAACTTCATTCACTAATGTACATTAAAAGTTAATGAAATTTAAGAACATTTCTAACAGTGTATATGTATACATATGTTGGGGAGATCGGAGTCAATTGACTATAGGGGTAAGTAGAATAATCGAGGTTACATTAAAAACAAAACACGCGAGACACGCGTAAACGTGTCTGAGCACGCTGCCGCTAATTCTGCTGTAACATCTTGTTGCGAACACATCTATAGAAGTTATGCCACAATTTTAAAAAATCGTACACCTAAGTAAATATTTTTATTCTTAAAGTTTTTGTTTTACAATCGTATATGATTGTCTGAGATATTTGATTTCTATTTAGATAGTAAGTGTACTTCCGAGGGAGTAACCACTTAATGTAATCGTGGGACAGAATTCTCGAAATCATTATAAAATTTATATAAAATCTCTATGTATAATCCGATAATTATATATGCAACCACGAGAAATCATTGTATAATATTAAATAAAATCGTATATTTTACCAAATTACTTCATAGTAGTGAAAAAAATTATTTATAATCAGATGAAATCATGCAATCTGTGGGACAATATTTCAGCTAGTGGTTACCCCCTTGTGTACTTCTTACTTAATAAAGTCCAACAGATTTTTTGTTTATGTGGCTTTGTTATCGTATATTGTTAATGTTTTTAAAAAATGAACGGATGGGGGATAGTAGACTAACAACAACATGCGACTGTATGGTTCATTTAGTGACGACTCTTATAGTACCTACTCAAAATTTTATTCTTTTAAAGAGATTTACTTCAGTGGTAAATGTTATAAGTTTAGTTCCTTCATGTCTAATCTCGAAAAGGCTCATTCGACGTATTTTTACACGAAATGAACAAATTTTGCAAAAAGAAGCATTGTTTTGCCCAGCAAAGCGAATGTTTGTGTTTAAAATATATTTTTATAAAAATATATTTTTATAAAAGTTTTATTAATATGTAGCCAAAGATGTAGCTTAAAATACATTAATTTTTATTTTAATAATCTTAGTCGAATTATCCCGGTCAAGGTGCTAGTTGAATCAGATGGAATGCATTAGAAAAATGCATTTTTTTTCGTATTATCAGTTTCCCCTTATTATTAAAATATTATTAGGTAGTCAAATGTATGTAGTAACTGGTGTAGAATTCATTTTTTCGATAAATCTTTTAATTTTATCTGTAAAAATTCGAAACTGAAAAATGAGTTTTTTAGCCCCGGTTTCTTCTATATATCATATTGTAGTCACTTGAACTACGCGCCGAAATTTTTCCGGACTTAAAACGCAGCTAAACTACCGAAATAATATTTTTTGCAATAAATAAATTGATTTACAGATTTCTATTATATTAAAATCTCTCTAATAGATGCCTATTGGGCATCAAAAATTTAATTGTGATATTATTTCAGTAGTTTAGCTGCGTTTTAAGCCCGGAAAAATTTCGGCGCGTACATGGAGAGAATTTTCTCTTAGAATTTAGCCTGAAAATCATGATAATAGTGGGACAATATAGTATTTCAAAGAATTGTATATGAGTTTCTTTAATTTACTAATATGTGTCATTATAGTTGAAATGACTACAATATGATATATATGCATGTACACTGAAGAGCAAAAATGAAGTCTATTTTCATGTGTAGATGGGTGTAGATGAGCGCGCTGGCCATTGGCTAGTAGGTGCCACGTCAACCAACTGATGGTGCACTCATCTACACCCGTTCACACCGAAAATGGACCTCATTTTTGCTCCTCAGTATACATATATAGTATATATTAATTTACTTTAAATTAGTTAAGTATTAAAAAGATCCCAGCTTAGATCGTTATGATCAGAATTGCCTATTTCCTATTTGATAAACATAAAACATTTTTATTTGACATATTTATAATTCATACACTTATTAGAATACTTTTTCTCTAACAAATGAATATCTTCTAATAAGTTATTGTTTATTGAGTATATTTCGATTACCGATAAACCAAATTAAATTGCATGCGCGCATAAAATTGCATAAATCAAAGAACTACTTATAACTTAATTTTGTCTTGATTAAGCCCTATCGATTATCATTAATGAGAAGAGAATATTGTCGCCTTACATTTAAATTTTCAAATAATTTAATCGCCGTATAATTATTTATTCCTCTTTTTCATAATTAATATTATGTAGAATTAGATAATTTAAAATTATTGGATTTAACGAAAATTACGGAATGGCTGAAGGTATATATTATTACCTATTATTATAAGCTATGCTCACTGAATGCTCACTATAACTCACTGAATAATGTACTACAGAAAGTGTATTCTAATGAAAAAGACTTATTTAAACGTAGCTTTACTGTTTTTGAGTTTTATATTTGAAAAAATTCCATGTCTGCGAATTTCATATGCAGCGACACTCAAATAAAGAAGTACATTAATGAATTTTTTATTGCTGCTAATAATAAAATCATTGCGTATATTTAAATTCTAGTATACTTTACAATTTTTCATTGTTTTCCAAAGCCAACTTCATATAAATTTACAGCCTAAACATATCGTAATAATTTTTGTCGCTCATTGAAAGTAATATACCACGAAAATTAATCCTAAGGAATTCATAAAAATAAAATTCTCCTAATTTTTGATGTTGAGAATAAAGTGATTTGTAAGTATACCTTTTGCGAAATACTTTTAAATAGGAACTATATAAAATCAGTGTTTTTTAGCAGAAGTTTTAATATTTGCTTTTTTATAATTGTTAAAAAATTTTTGTTTTTATATTATATTTTTCATTATCCGAAAAAATGAATATTTAAAGAAATTTTGTTAAGTGTCAATTAGTATATCATATATTATTGCTAGTAAATTAGGAAATAACAATTCACACAGTTTGAGTTTGAATTTATTATTTATTTTAGTTATCGGTTTACGTTCGATTTACGTTACCTTTCGGAAATTCGGATTTTTAATATACTTTATCGAAACTTTTTTTGGGGAAAACTTTGATAGTCGATATTAATATTGCGCGCAAATTCTTAGTTACGCAAATGTTACAGTAATTAATAAAGCCTAATAACTTCCTCCGATAAATCAATATCCGAGCAATAACTTGCAGCTGGGCTTTATTGAAGCTTTCGATATGTTGTTGTAGTTGCGCGGAAAATTGATGTACTTATATATCAATTTGATTACACATTAATATTCTCCTCAGATGTATGTGACAGTTTTGAACATTTATTTTACAGTATTAACAATTCCGTACAACGTTGACAACATCGAAGACTGTATCCGATGAATTCAATTGGCCGCGCCATATTTTACTTATAAACACGATATTTATGTATTTGACAATTGTTAAACATATACTGCAGTTAGTAAGATTTACCGTGCTTTACGTAAACGCTTTCCTCCTTACGTTCCTATCTCGCTTTCCGAGCCGTGCGTTACAAGATTTAGGTCAAAGTGGAATAACTTCGGTTACATGTATTACTCGTCCGGCCGCACACACGAAATATACAGTTCTTGTTGCAAATAGCAACAAAAATTCAGCCACAGACAGATTACCGCAAATTGAAAATACCAGTAAAAATTGAAAAAAAGATCACTATTATTGTATTCGCGTTTTATCTAGCCTTGCTTCCTTTTTTTTTTTAGAGGGAGTAGCGTATCGATTTTTATAGTTCATTTTTCATATGAATAAAATATATTTGCGTTATAAATAAAATATAGCTTTTTTTTAAAAAACATACGACACGAATATAAGATACATCTAGTTAATTTGCGAATTTTTGTATATTCGTTACCGCAGATTTATCACATTTCATATAGAAACTGAATAAGAAGAAATTTAAAATTAAAATAAGACAATAAATTAAAATAAGACAACAATTAACGCTTTATTTATTGTACTGGAATTGTGTAAAATATCAATAATTTGGACTAATTCTGTACTTTATAAATTTCTTGGAGTGAAATCTTTCTACAAAAGAGTTAAAATATTGCCACTATTGAAAAAGTGTGAAAAATGTTCACTCTTGAGAGTAATAGATTTTCATTCTTTTTTTCTTGGAGTGAGATTCATTCCAAAGGAAAGAAATCTTGTTCCTTTTTTTGGAATAAGTCTCACTTTAAAAGTGTGAAATCTCATTTCAAAAAAAGAAAGTGAAAATCTGTCACTCTTATTCAAAAGTGCAAATTTTTCCTTTTTTAAAATAATGGCAATATTTTAATTCTTTTGGAGTGAGATTTTATTCCAAGAAATTTAGAGAGTAATTTACTATAATTTATACTTTATTTAATTGGCATTTTATTTTCGACTCTTTTGTACGCTAAAAGCGTCTATATATTACACATGTCACAGAGTGTTTTATCGGTCAATCTACAAATCATTACAAGCTGTTGTAGAAAATTTAATCCGTGGACAACACCTCAAAGGCTACGTAGAACTTTTTGAAACGGTTCTTTCTTTCATTTCGCGAAAGTTGATTTCCGATACGTTCCTATGGCCGAAGTACAACCGCCTTGTGAAACAACTGGGAATGAAAACAAGCATGTAGGATGAAAGCTCAAGTAAGCTCCACTCATGTTCTTAGTAAAGTTGTGCAGGAAGTTCCGGTCACCTTCTTGCTTAAGAGTTACGCGGAATCGTACTAGGTACAATCTGGAGTTGCGCAAAGACATCTTGGCTGTAACTGGACACTTGATAGCATTCCAAGTTGCACGTCGACTGGAATTACGGAATGTGTGGCTTCTGGAATTTTTATTATTATATTTCCATCGTGCAATTTTTTTAGATCACGAGTATTTAATAGACATTCACGAGGTTTTGTTATTTGCTACAAAATTTATAAATTTAAAATTATGAAATCTCACAATAAACTTCCGATTAGGCAATATCGTAATAAGCAATATAAGCAAATGTAATTTTCATGAACTTCGATATGTTGTGCAACAAGTTACGGTCGACTGAAATCGTGCTATAGTATTACAATCAATTTTCATTAATAAGTTGAAATTACGATGGTGTATAATTCGATGCAATAATCATTTAAAGAGATAGATTTAATGTTACTTGTTTATATGTTTGATTAAGTGAATAATTGAATATTTTTATGAAAGTTTTTCTAAAAAGTGTTTCTGGAAAACACAATAAATTATTTTTTAAATTATTTTATAAAATACTTTGTTTATTATTTTATAAAATATTTTTGTTTATTTAAATGTTTATTTAAAATTAAAAGTAACTCTAAACTACAATAACTGATGAGAGAATCTGAGCTTATTAAATTTCATATTCATAATTTGTTCATTTGCATCGATTTTATTTAATGTGCTATTTCCAATGTGCTTGTGTTCAATGTGTAGTATTGTTATTGGTTACGTTCCACGATTTCGATGCATTGAAGCTTTTCGTACGTATGACATATATCGATATGCGATAGTCAGTCGACCAACATAATGTGTATTACGTATGTGATGATCACACTCGTATCAAGTTAGATAAACGATCGTTTGAATAAAAAAAAAGAAACGTAAAAAAATAAATAATATTTTGCAACAAAATGACGCATTTGTTCAAAATTAATACTTCCATATATTTCGTTAATATATAATAAGAAGTTTTTTTAGAGTCCCACCGAAACCACATTTTGTCCTCCAGCCGAAAGCGAAAACGAATATTCGGTTGTCATTCAATTTCGGCCGAAAACGAAACTGAAACCGAAACTTAGATAATCTTACTAAAAAAAAAAGAAGTTAACGGAGTCACTTTTTTTTGGCCGGAGTTGAAATCGACATTTTTGGATTCATTTTACAGAGACCGTATGATTTTTAGAAATCATGACAAATTTATGTACTCTTTAAAAAATAAGATTTTATTAAAATATCTAATTATACAATAATAATATATTGTATCTTCAACTTTTAAAGAAATCAAATCACAGTTATAATAATTGTGATTTGATTTCTTTAAAAGCTGAGGATTATTAGGATCACATCAAAGTTTGTACTCAAATTATCTTAAGTTTAATCAACGAGTTTATAATTGAAATCGAACAGTTGTTTTTTGAACGCTCACGGGCGCGTTGCAACTTGTACAGTTTTGGTTTACCTATCGAAATTTTCTCTTAATTTCGACCAAAACCGAAATCAAACTGAAACCCTATTTTTTTACCTAAACTGACCGAAACCGAAATCGAAACTGAAATTTCGATCGGACTCTAGTTTTTTTGTTGACATTTTGAAAAATTTAAACTTGAAATTTATTGCTTAATTTTACACTTAATTTTAGTTTTTATACGTATGTGATTTTATTACGATAGTTTCTTGGGGTCTCTTTAACTTTGAAATGTCTAATACATTTTCAAGGAGAAAACTGTAGTAATTATTGTGCTATTACATTTATCGGTAATCACAAACGTTTTGACCTCCATGAGTAACAAGGTACAAACAATGAAGTAAGTGGAGAAAGACGCTACCCTATGTTAAAATATTCATGAACAGGCGTACTCGGTCGCGTCTACAAAAGTTAAAGATTTGCTAGAGGTTCGCCACAAAGGCTGTTAAAATGTTCGCTTATAAACGATGCAAAAAGCCTTGTGCAGTGTGGTAACTTGATACATATTTGCCTTACAAATAAAATTGATATGATTTTCATGTAAATTTTACATTGTTTCAATATTTTCTATGATATTTACAAAAAATAACAAAAAGACGGCATGCAAGTTTTTAGAGATTAAGATGCAAGATTAAGGAAGAATAATATTAGCTAAACAGTTGATGTAAAGTTAATTTTTGCTAATATCAGAATGGTGTTTTGTGTATTTATATTGTTTTTATTCGAATCATAAAGTAATAATTCTTCTATCCGCATATATTAATATTAAAAAATTGTTATTTGAAAAGGAATTTTTTAAATACTATAATAATGGAATATGAAATGGGAAGTCCTTTTCAAGTGCCAATTTTGAATTAACGCGATATTATACATATCATTGGATTGTTATGAAGAATTTTTAAGCACTTTATTAATCCTCATTGTTAGTAATTTGGGAAATATTATCGTGGTGCATATTAATTAATTAGTAAAACATTTTCAAGTTATTTAATCAAGTGTATTCGACCATAATACGATTAATATTAAATGTTCATCGCTTCGACGAGAAATATATTAATTCGCATATCAATGACTCGTTAAATACAAATATGTGCAAACCTGCATGTTTAATTTGCACAGAAATATCACATCATTAAATTTGTGCGAAATGTGAAAGCAAAAACAAAGGAAGCAGCTTTAAAGTATAGGTTTTCGGACTGATAGACGCAGAATTACTCGAGAGTGAATCATAGTATTGAAACTCACGATTCTAATTGCAACTCGATTGCTTTGTCTCGCCAGATTCGTTCGGATATTCGTCATGATGAGAATTCGCCGAGACCGAAGGAAAGATAGACAGAAAAGGTCAGCGACGGAATAGGGAAACGGCAAAATGGAAGTGTCGATATCTTGGGAAGACAGTTATAGACGGGAACCTGATGGGGCGAGAAAGTAGGCGTCGATTCTTTGGAAAATCCAATTGTCACTGAAAATAGCTACGGGACTGTTTATCGCCATTGATTTTGCGAAGGGAGTTTTGAATTCATTTATTTGTAGGTTATATTTTCGGTAACAAAAGAGACCTTTCCGGCTTGTTTGTTGTTAATGAACATTTATGAAGACATGTATATATATATAAATTTCAGGTTCAAAGAACGTATTTTTGTGAAGTAGAAATAATATATAGGTACATTGAACAGTAGAGAATAGTAGGTATAGTTAACTGCTCATTAATTCTCTGAATTCAATTTTAAAGGTACAAATTAGTAATTTCTAGTAATTAATACTAGATGCATAGGCACATAACAGGTGTGTTTTCATGCACTTCGAGTGTTACTCTATTAATTACACAGGCCTGAAAATGGAGGTGTTGAAAGTTGATTGGGATTTAACTATGTTCGTGGTCTTATGCCTTTATAATTATATTGCTTTAACTATGTTTTCTTACGTAATTTTTTGCGCTGAATCCGAATCCGACGGCAGAATTGCTCTATCACGTCAAGTTTTTGAGAAAAGTGAGGTTAAAGGTGTCTAAATTGACGTTTTTTGACATATTTGTGATTTTTTTGCTAGCGAAGTAAATTTTTTTTCTACTTTCGTTTACGCTATCTGAAAGTGTCAACATTTATCTTCAAAATATATTTTTTTTAACGCCGTACGTTTTTTTTTCACCGAGATAATCTCTGTGTAGTCACACAAAGAAAAACATTTTTGACACAAAATGTTTGTGTGATTACGCAGAGATTAACTATGTTTTCTTACGTAATTTTTCGCGCTGAATCCGAATCCGGCGGCAGAATTGCTCTATCACGTCGAGATTTCGAGAAATCTTAACCCAAAACAGCCAAATAAGCCATTTTCAGCCATATTTGAAATTCAATTAAAATTTTTAATTGAAAATGGCTTATTTGGCTGTTTTGGGTTAAGATTTCTCGAAATCTCGACGTGATAGAGCAATTCTGCCGCCGGATTCGGATTCAGCGCGAAAAATTACGTAAGAAAACATAGTTAATCTCTGCGTAATCACGCAAACATTTTGTGTCAAAAATGTTTTTCTTTGTGTGACTACACAGAGATTATCTCGGTGAAAAAAAAACGTACGGCGTTAAAAAAAATATATTTTGAAGATAAATGTTGACACTTTCAGATAGCGTAAACGAAAGTAGAAAAAAAAATTTACTTCGCTAGCAAAAAAATCACAAATATGTCAAAAAATGTCAATTTTGACATCATTAACCTCACTTTTCTCAAAAACCTGACGTGATAGAGCAATTCTGCCGCCGGATTCGGATTCAGCGCGAAAAATTACGTAAGAAAACATAGTTAAATCCCAATCAACAAAACCATGCAGGCCTGTGTTATTGATGCACTTATTGATTCAATTAATTAAATTAAATTAATAGGGTATAATGTACATAATTTTTCCAGATAAATGCAACCTTGTATGTAAGATGACAAACTTTCGATCTGTTTTCGCAATTCGTAGAAATTTATTTTTATTGGTTTTAACAGTAACTAAACTTTATCTTTTTAATCATATTATTCTTTTACGTTTATTATCTTCAAAGACAGTTCAACTTTTTTTTTAGTCAACGTTACATTTTGCATTGTTGAAAATTGGTCTTTCTTTACAAAAATTCAATACTGGAAGGCAGTAATTAATTAATAACATTACTCTCTATTCAGTGCTTTTAATACTCAAAATAAGTACTATTCAGTATTGAATTGGATTTCTATAAAGGTTACGTGACGAGATGACTAGAGGGTGAAATCTTCGCGAGGACATGCGATGCGCAGTAGATTATGCGATCTTATCGAAACTTTGCACAGTTTTCGCGTTTCCGATTTTAATCACACTGCCGATGAGGCAGATGTGGCTGATTAGACACTCACGGGCAGTAATGTAACGCGACGAAAACTTAATGAGGAACAATATTGCATTTATTAACACGACGAGGAGAAAGAAGGGCATGCAGACGAGGACGAGGAATTTAACAACTGTCGAACGTGCTCCACACTAACCGGTTAAGATTCCGGAAGCCGTGTTCGCGCTGGTTGCGGCAATGGTGATGCTCTGCGAAGCGCCCGAGGAATCAATTAGTCGACTGGAGTCGGCTGACGCTCAGCGTACCAAACATTGACTTTATTTGCATACTATGGCAGAATTGCAAATTCATACTTATTGCGGAGTTATCAGTTAACCGTTCTTGACTGCGAGCAGTCTCTGACCGATAGTAACTTGCTAGAGCATTCGTAATATCCGAGGGAAAACGCAACGTTCAGTGTTTGACTTGAATTTTTCATGACTCGTGATTCTAATTCTCTCTCAAACGAATTTCTGTCTAAAATAAATTTACAATTATATATTTTACAGATGTATTTTGGAAAAGAATTCATTTAAAAGGGAAGTAGAATCATGAATTGTAAAAGCTTCAAATACATGATAAATGTCAACATTTATCTATGTCAACATTTATCTTCAAAATATATTTTTTTTAACGCTGTACGTTTTTTTTTTCACCGAGATAATCTCTGTGTAGTCACACAAAGAAAAACATTTTTGACACAACATGTTTGTGTGATTACGCAGAGATTAACTATGTTTTCTTACGTAATTTTTCGCGC
>NW_017300311.1:387420-389795 GCF_001594075.2 Trachymyrmex cornetzi
CGTCAAAGCCATTCTGGTATTATAATCGTGATACTTACGAAAGATATCTGTGACAATTGTGGCCATTTTAGACGTTCAGTTCTTGTTTGACAATCATTTGTGTCGTCATTTTGTAAAAATGGAAAAAATTGAATATCGTGCTATAATTAAATTCTTGCATTTGAAAGGCAATACGTCTATGCAAATTAAAGCCGAGTTGGACGCTGTTTACGGGAATCTGCCCCATCATTTGCTACCGTGAAAAGATGGGTAGCTGAATTTAAACGTGGTCGTACCAGCTTAGCTGATGATGAGCGTTCGGGACGGCCAACAGCTGCGACCACCATCGATAACATCTAAGAAATTCATCAAATGATAATGGACAACCGTCGAATTAAGATTAGGGAGATAGCAGAGACTGTTGGCATATTAAAAGAACGTGTTTGTCATATATTAACTGAAGAATTAGGCTATGCGTAAGTTAACCGCGCATTGGGTGCCGCGCTTGCTCACTCTGGATCAAAAACTCATTCGAATGAACATTTCTAAGGCCCTGTTGGAGCGGTTTAACCGAAACGAGTCGGATTTATTGCGTCGATTAATAGCGGTTGATGAAACTTGGGTCCACCACTTCACTCCTGAAACGAAAGAGCAATCAAAACAGTGGACTGCGAAGGGTGAACCTGCTCCGAAGAAAGCGAAGACGGTTTTATCGGCGGGAAAGGTGATGGCGACTGTTTTTTGGGATCCAGTTATGGAATTGTGTTGATCGACTATCTCGAAAAAAGTGAAACAATAACAGGAACGTACTACGCATCGTTGCTTGACAATTTCTGCCTTCAGCTTATTGAGAAAAAACGACTGTATTTGAAAAAGAAGAAAGTGCTGTTCCATCAAGATAACGCACCCTCTCACACTTCGGCGGTCACTATGGCAAAAATTTACGAATTGCGGTTCGAATTAATCGACCATCCACCATATTCACCAGATTTGGCAACTTTTTTCTGTTTCCTAGGCTCAAAGTTTGGCTCGGAGGACAGAAATTTTCATCGAACGAGGAGGTCATAGCATCCGTAGACGCCTATTTTGCAAAGCAAGACGCTCAGTATTATTTGAATGGATTAAAGAGGTGGGAGCATCGCTGGAAAAAATGTATCGACTTAGAAGGAGACTATGTGGAAAAATAAAATTGAATTTGACCGAAAAATTACTTGTTTCTATGTTAGGCTCAAAACTTTTCAGACGACCCTCGTATATATATATATATATACTACGCAACGAAATTTTTCATCGAAATTTTGCTATTTTTCAAATGCGCATAACTTAATTTTCATCGTATCAAGACAATTTTTTTTCATTTTGTAGGTAATTATCTGTACTTTAAGAAAAACTTGATATGAAATTAGGTGCAAGTCTATGTCCAATCTCCATGTTTTGATAAAGTCCAAGCAGTTTTTTCTTAAAAAATTTGATTGTTTGACGCGCTACCTGGATCGCCCCGATTTTTTTTCGAAAATACCACATAGACCATTGTAAAGTGCACTTTTCAACAAACGATTTGAAAAAAAATTCGAGTCTCTACGATTTTTTTTGACCAAGTAATGCCATTTTGAAATTATTCGGGCATTTTTTACGAATATCGTCAGCATTAGCACTACCCGGTATGTATGTACAGGGTGTTGCAGATACATACTAGGCAGTACGGCGGGTTACGCGGCAAACTTTGCATGGCCAAGCGTGGTTTAATAGACAATGACAGTGACTTTATACATTATACAATGACTTTATATTATAAAGTTTATGTTATAAAGTCACTGTTATTGTATATAAAACCGCGTCTACCCATGCAAAGTTTACCACGCAACCCGTCATACTGCCTAGTATGTATCTGCAACACCCTGTACGTACCGCGAGGAGGTTGCTGGTCGGACTTTACGCATCATTTTGGCTCTGAAAAGGGCCGATTATGTAAACCATTTGTCAAATTAGGGACCCCGTGGCTCGTCACTTCCACAGTATTTTCTAACTCATATTTCTCCACTGTCTGGCCGTCCAGTTTCGATGATTACGGGCGTAACGTAGACGAGTTCGCCAATGCACTGTTGTAAACATTGGCACTCTAGCACGAATTCGTGATCTTAAACCTCTTTCGTGAAGGCGTCTTCTTATTGTTTGAGTACTAATTCGTCTGCCTGGTAAAGCTTCATTCCCGATTTGTCGCGCAACCCTTGTTGGGACGCACAGAGCTTTATTAACAATGTTGTGATCCTCCCGATTCGTAGTTACACTAGGTCGACGTTGACCAGACCTCCGACGATAAGAATCTGTTTCTTGGTACCGACTAAAAACACGCGATACCGTCGAGCGATTAATACCCATTCTTATTGCTACAGCGC
>NW_017300311.1:389806-396651 GCF_001594075.2 Trachymyrmex cornetzi
CCCGCCTCTAGCAGGGCCACAATTTGAGCAGATTGAATTTCAGTAAGCCGAGGCATTTTTACTAAGAAAATAAAATATCCTGTGCTTTTCTGTATTTTTTTATTAGTATTCACTTTGCATAATAAAATTAATGTTCAATACGGCTCCTTCCCCATAATGAGGTTTCAGCATTTTACTCTATCGCGATATTCGTTAAAAACGCCCGAATAACTTCAAAATATCATTACTCGGTCAAAAAAAATCGTAGAGACTCGAATTTTTTTTCAAATTGTTTGTTGAAAAGTACACTTTACAATGGTCTATGTGGTATTTTCGAAAAAAAATCGGGGCGATCCAAGTAGTGCGTCAAACAATCAAATTTTTTAAGAAAAAAAATGCTTGAGCTTTATCAAAATATGGAGATGCGGCATCGACTTGCACCTAATTTCGCATTGAGTTTTTCTTAATGTACAGATAATTACCTATAAAATTAAAAAAAATCGTCTTAATACGATGAAAATTGACCGAGTTATGCGCATTTGAAAAATAGAAAAATTTCGATGAAAAATTTTGTTGCGATAATTTTGTTGCGTAGTGTATATATAATGTATTGGCCGGAGAGTATAAACTTGGATGCACTTATTGTGGTCGAAACAGTTTCTATATACGTGCAAAGTAATGTGGATACTCATTTTCGCGGCTTTTGGATTATAGAACATGCCGGCATGAAATCCTGACGCGTAACGTTTTTCGTTCCAACGTTCTTCGTCGTTAAGCCACAGTAGTTTCAATTCGACGCGACGACAAACAGCGGAAAGTTACGAGGACTCTCAGAGCCAAATCGAGAACTTTATTTATAGATACTTTTGAAAGTTGGAATATTACTTTTCGAGCTTGAATAAAGTTTAGGTTTAGAGTGAATTTCATCTCTTTACGCGTAAAAATTGTTATTTAAAAGAAATAAGTATTTCTTTTTGTTATGATGGGTTATTTTTATAACTTATTTTAAAAAACTTTTGAAGAGAGAAATTTTGAAAAAATTTTAATTAATTATAAATTAATATTTTTTAAATATCAATATTATTATAAAGAAGATTTTATTAAATGTAGAATAGATTTTTTTGTGATTATTACACGTGTTTATTACATTTAATTTTTTTAAAAATATTATATGTATTTTAACTTTTTAAATATATAATTATTCGCTGCTTACATCTTGCGTTCGTAGTTTTATGCCTTTTATTTATCTTATTTTGTTTTAAATTTGGACTACGTTTTGACCTAATTTGTTTAATTTTTTTAATCACAAAAAATCTATTCTATATTTATTCTATATTATGTATAGATTTTAATAGTGACTTTACTTTTATTTTCTTTAATAATTATAATTATGATAATTGTAAATCAATTAATTTTAATTAATGGTGCATCTGGAATTTCTGGACAATAAATTAATTAGTTGAACATGACACTTTAAATATTTTAGATTTTTTTATGTGCGGTTGTACGTAATTTTGATAAAAAAAAAAAGAAAATGTTCAATTGACTTTTATTATAATATTACTATAATTTATGTCGCGTCTTAAGTTTATATATATAGATTTTATCGAATTCAATCGATCGTCATTTGTAGATCACAGCGGAAAGTAAGTCTTCTAGTCGGACTTAAATATGAAATGGTTGCTTTTGCCTACAAATCGATTGTCTACAGTATTTTTTGCCTACATCACTTTTGCCTACAGTTCGATTGCTTACGTACTATTGCCTACAGCTCGATTGCCTACAGCTCGATCGCCTACATGCGCTTTTGCGCACAAATATAAAATTAAAGTTAAGTAAGAAAATAATTTATATTTTTAGGAAATCTGTCATGTGAACAGTGAGGTGTTAGCGTAGACAGTGTCCGATTGGAATATTTTTTCAAAAAAATCTAATCCTAACCAAACCATTTGTTGGTGTGAGGTAGCTCTCATTTCGCGTGGAAGGTTGTGAGCTGTAGGCAATAATGTATGTAGGCAATCGAGCTGTAGGTAATCGAGCTGTAGGCAATCGAGCTGTAGGCAATCGAGCTGTATGCAATAGTACATGTAGACAATAGTACATGTAGGCAAAAGTAGCTCCGTTTCTAAAATTTTTATTTGTGTAAAAAAGCGCATGTAGGCAATCGAGTTGTAGGCAATAGTACATGTAGGCAAAAGTAACTCCGTTTCTAAAATTTTTATTTGTGCGCAAAAGCGCATGTAGGCAATCGAGCTGTAGGCAATAATACATGTAGGCAATCGAACTGTAGGCAAAAGTGATGTAGGCAAAAGATACTGTATGCAATCAATTTGTAGGCAAACGAGATCCCCTCCTCAAATATTCGTAAAATCGATGAACGAAGATTACGAGCATTAGTATTAATGATGAACAACTCGTTAACTGTCGTTACCTGCGGAATTACTTTTGTAGTCGAAACTTGGTCGCCTCGTTATGCAAAATAATTAAGGGACGTTTTCTGTGCTCTGGAAAACGTTGAAAATGCATTTTGAGAAACGACCACTCGGCGATGTCAAATTAGAAGATTAAATAACGTTCGCAATTAGTTACGCTTAGAATAGAGTTCTTCCCTTGCGTCTTTTTCCCTCGCCGTGTCGGTGACTCTTCCTTGTAAACTAACGATCTCTTTAAGGTAGATGTATATTATGTGTCTTGAAGCAACATTTCTGCAATTCTTTTCTTAAGTTCAACTACAATTTGTTATTTTTCCGTTTTTTTAAGAAACCAGTAAAAGATCATAGTATTATAATACGGTCAGACACATGGTATCTTTGGGATATAAATGGAGAATTTTCTTTCAACAGTATCTTTTAATCGCTTTTTCGACAAAGAAATATTGCGATCCTATTTTATTTTTCTATACATTTTTATTTATTTCAGAATCGAACACAAGAGAAACTTAAACATACGTAGAGAGATAGAAGCAAAGAAGTTAAATAAAAAAACAGATATAGAGTAAAATTAATTAATTAGGAAAATTATCCATATATTTCTTTTGTTATGATGTTATTAATGGGCTTTTCTTTTTGACGTATTAATTATTGAAATATGTTCGATATATATTTGTAATCCATTCGCCCTATGTAAATGTATTGTAATGCAAACAATATGTCTCTCTTTTATCTTTTATCTTGCAAATTAAAAATGATAGTCGAGAGAGAGGGGGGGGAGAGAGGGAGAGTGAAGGAGAGAGAGGGAGAGGAGAGAGAGAGGGAGAGAGAGAGAGGGGGGTATTTTCCTTTGTGCATATTAATTATGCCTCTGCTGTCATGTACTGAAAGAGTCTTATTATTTTGTTCTCAAATAACTCAAATTATCATTCCAAAAGCGTATATAAGCTATTGAGCATTGAAATCAATGTTAATAATCTTGAACGTATTATCTTATTATATTATTTTTTTATAGTAGTAACGATAAATTTATTTGAATTTGATTAATTTACTGAATGTGTTACATATATACTTATAAGTTATAGAGCAGCATTATAATAAGAGAGTAAGGGAATAAAGAGAAAATATCTGTAAATCTATTTTCAACATCTTTCGCTAGAAGTTCGAGAGAACGTCTCATCTTGACAAAATGTAGACAAAGTATTTGTTTTTTATATAACATTACGTTAAGTCTCTCTTCTACACATCGCGGTATGTACATTCGGCGGGATGGAACGTGTCACAGTCAATACACAGGAATTTTTGTTGTTTCTCGACTCTGTGGATTGAAGGGGTTCTGCTAAAACAAAGCTTTCGGTGTGACTAATTCCATCGTACAAAAACCGCGTGGCAAACGTAGTTTATTCGGTTAGTACTGGTTCCGATTCACAATAAAACATTGTGCGATATGGTTTTTTGAAGAATGATTGTTTCTCTGACTACAGAGAAAGTTATTTTCAAAGATTTATTTCGACGGAACGATTTTTGACACGATGTTGACATATTATCGCACGGCAATTTGCTTTTATTTTTTTTCTTTTTATTCTTTTTTTCAAAAAGTTAAAATATATAAATAATATTAAACTGCGTTATTAAATTCTTAATTATAAATGTCTTGCTAACAAATCTATTACAGTTTATGATTTTATTTTTTAATTGATGTGTGTGTGTGTATGTATGTGTGTGTAACTATCTTATATATATATTTCACGAAAATATTTATATTAATAGAATTAAATTAATTCATAATTTACAATCTGTTCACAATTTAAGATATTAAAACAGAACACAATTTGTAAATATAAATATGTCAAAACAAATAAAGAATAATTATCTATTTAAAAAACTACTTAATTTATTATTTTACAAACGGTTTTAACGTCTATATGTTTTTGTGGTAACTTTTTGTCCATTCGCATGGTTTTTTGCTTTTTATAGCAAACTACCTGATATTATGCACACTATATGTTACTTTGTTCATCCGTACATCTGTGTTGTAAAACTCGTTTTACAACCAATATTTTTTCTCCTTTGTTCGTTTCGAATAATGAATTCCATCTGTCACGGAAATAACAAAAATCTTCTTTCCATCCCGACAATTACGCAATCTCGAGAAACCACTTGCCGATCTCGCGCCGAAAAATTTTTTTTCCACGGCGTGTATTTACGCGGAAAGTGTGCAAATTCTATACGGCACATTCGCTGTAAAATCTCCATACGACTCCCATAGGAAGTCGGACACCCGGTGCCTTACATCGGTCCTCCGAGGACGATATGTATGGTAATCCGAAGACCTGCCGAGAAACATCTAGGTCGTTGTGGAGGTCAAGGAAGCGATTTCTTGGAGGCGGGAAAAGCAACTGCGCTCATGCCACTTACTGAGCTATGGGAGCGAAAAAGAGTGCAAGCTGAAATAGTCGTAACAAATGAATATCTGTAGCATCACCTTACACTTTATATACATTTATACAAGAAAAATATTTATTAGATACAATATACAAATTTTTCATTAGAGCTAGGAGACTAGTATCCATAGAGATATGTATCTACTAGGAACATACTATCCAAATAGCAAAGTATCGTCAATATAACATTTGTTGTGAATCAATAATGTATCAAATTACATTATAAAAGATGTCAAAAACGAAGTCACAGATCAATGATGATATTTACAACGACAAAATTATGGCATAATTTGACGAGAAATCTTACGCAATACATACCTTGGTAATTTAAATTAAGATACGATTTAGTTTTCTGTGAAATAAATAATACTCTCCGAAGTATTATAATACATATTCCGAAGTAATACATATTTATGGCAATTATTTTCTAAATAAGAATGATAGCAATTAATTATCTATTATTTATTAATATTAAATATGACTTAAAACTTAAATTATAGTGAAAATACATCAAATTGTACATTTTTACAAAACTTAATATTCTTCTCTTTAAATATATATTTCTATTAGATAGAAAATTGCAATAATAATACCCAATAACAGTAAGTATATTTTATAGTTTTTATGTAAATGTACACTGAAAAAAATTTGCTAAATCTGAGTAAATATTTTTTGAATAGTTCTAAGTAAACATTTATTTAGAGTAAATAAATATTTGTTCAATAAAAGAAAATGATACTTAAATTAATGATTTTCGTATCAAATAAATATATGTTTACATTCAGTAAATATTTACTTGGAACTATTCAAACAAATATTTACTTGAATTTAGTTTTTTTTCTGTGTACAAATTTTTGTACTATTATATATAACATAATGATAATATCACACATATTATATTTGCAGGTTTATGTTCATATACATATACATATCGATAACATAACTTAAAAAAATTGTATGTAATAATATACATTTCTACAAATCCAATTGTAAATTTATTTTTGTAAATTATTTAATTATTATAAAAAAGAATAATCTCATTTTTAAGTTGCAATTGTACTCACGTGTGTGAATACACCATTAATAGCGGATCCCAAAATTATTTACTATAATTGTTATAATTTTACACGAATTCTTTTATAACAGTGTATTCAACAAGAATTATACTGTGATAACAAAAAACATTTCGATCAATAAAGTATGCATTACCTGGTGCGATAATTGTTCGGCCGTGTACGAAAATAGTAATATGTGGTACGAAAAAAATGCCAGTAACACTAACTGATTCTATTCTAGTAAGATAATAAAAAGGGTTTTACTCAAAGGCTTATATATCTGATGTGAACGGAGCGAGAAGAAATTACAATAGAAAAAATGACTAACTGCTCTCGATGTTCAGCAGCAACAAAAAATTGAAAATACAATTGTTCTTTATTCATAAATCTGTATTAATTGCAGGAGTGCGTAAAAGGGAATTACTTCGCGACATAATGCCTCGATAAAATATAAGTATCTTTGGCAAAGCGACTTTCCTACCCGCGAAGATCTTATTGAATCGATTTATATCTTTTAAGATCATGTATAGATTTTTATTAAAGCCGTGTGCGAAGTAAGTCGATTAGAAACAATCCTTACGTTATGGAGGAAGCAGCAATGTGAATGATAAAAGTAGCGTTATTGATTATTGTGTTGATTGATTATTTTAATATTATAATATATTTTCATTAGAGGATAACGAGAGATTTTGTAGGAATAAAGCAAACTGTAGTACACCAGGGACTTTAAAATAAATACACTAATTATTTTTTTAACAATATAATTTTTAACATTGATAAATTTTAAACATTGGTTAAATAAACTCAGTTATATTACTTTTTAATTAAAGTAATATAATTGAACAGCCATCATTAAAGATCTCGTTATTCTTAAAAAAATAACACAGGCCGACAAGATTTTTAACCCAGAAACCAGACCATACTTTTCTGAAGTTTTT
>NW_017300311.1:396800-416775 GCF_001594075.2 Trachymyrmex cornetzi
TTTTTGCGATATCTTTTTTTGTCTCGGAGAAATCGTGTTAGCTAACACAACCGTACAATTCACACAGACGATGGCGCTGCGCATGCGCATTGCGAACATTTAGGATCTTATACCTTTCTCTCTCGCACAGATGTTTGATCAGCGAGAACAATGGGAAGCATAGGCAATGCGCGTTCCATTAGTATATGTTCTAAGGTAGGTTTCATTAGTATATGTTCCTCATTGTTTTGGTAAGATTTGAACGAAAACGCTAAAGTACTAATTTTCATTCAACGATTTCTCCGAGACAAAAAAAGATATCGCAAAAATTCAAAAAGGGTTTTGAATGGTAAGATTAGTACTTTTAGATGCTGCAACGAGATTTCAGAAAAAAAATTAATTCGCGACGTAATATCCACCCGAATATAGCCAAAAACCGTGTTTTTTGCACTTTTAGGTTAGGATATCTCGAAAACCTAGGGTGATGGATTAATTCTGTGGTCGGATTTGGATTCAGCGCACTGAAAACCTTTAGAAAAGTATGGTCTGGTTCCTGGGTTATTCATTTTTTGAAATTTTGTCGGCCTGTGTAATTATTCCTAATATAGTAGAATAATTATCCAAATAGCAACATGTCGTCATAACAATCATTTCATGTCATTTTTCATCATTCGACATCAGTGAACTAAATATTGACGTAAAATAAACGTAATATTTATGATTACCTACAATTATCATTATAAATATATCGTTATTTTTAAATCATTATTATATTTAATATTAATTCATATTTAAGTTATAATTTAATGTTAAGTCATACTCAAATTATAATTTGTATAATTTTTATATACATTAGCATGTAATTTTATACTTTTTTTACAATATATACAATAAATAAGATTGTCTTCTTCATATTTATTACAGATGAAATTCATTTGCATTTACTGCAAATAAAAAACGCTGCTTAACAGAAGCGATAATATCACCGCATTTATTATCGAATAAACGATCGATCATTATAAAGCTCTATCGAGCTTCGTTGAGAAAAAGTGTGTAAATTTTATCAAAGTGATCTCGTGACTAATAGCCAATCGCGTTGCTATCGTATTGGATACTCGAACTCTCGTAACAAGCAATAGAAAAAGAGACGAAGCTCATTTCCGTGTGATGTTTCGTTACTCGTTAAAACGGCTGCTCGTTCGATCACCGGTGATCCCATGAAAAATTTTATGCCCATAAAGCCATCTGCACGTAGATATTTCAAATAAATGTGCACGTTGACTCTCGGACTGATGACAAGAATTAATCTATCATTATCTAATTATCTAATAAATAAGTGAGCAACGAGATTTTTCGCGCGATTTTTTCTCTTTAAAAATTAAAATCTTTATTTTTTAGTAAATATAAGTAGTGTCTGAAAAACACTTGATGTTGATTTTAATACATTTTTATGCAATTTGGAGTTAGCTGTTTTTTCATCCTATCGGACGTGAACAGTCAACGACAAAAAATTCATAGCACGTACGAGCGGAGTTCTTGGACCGGCAAACGTGTTCTAATGACGTTATGTACGCACCCGTTACGTAAACGTGTTGGAAAAATGGTAGTCTCGCTGTGTAGAAATTGTGGCGGTCAGGATTGCCGGGTATGAGTAGCCATATGGGACATTTCCTCGGATATTCTGTAAATGCAGCATTGAATAATGGTTTCTTGGGGATCGTTGGTAAAATTCGTTGATTTCCCAAAATGTAAACTTTAATCATAGTTTGCTTCTGTTTACTGAAATGTGTATACTATTGATTATTTTGTCCACTGTATTTTATTATTTACAATAATGATGAAAATTATTTACTTTTTGTCTCATTTATGGAAAAAACTGCCTTCACTGGATGAAAGTGAATATAACGTGAAGTAAAAGTTAATTACATTTTGTTAATAAATGAAAGATTATAAATAATTTAAATTATTACTATATCAAGCAATTTTGCTTTTGAAATATGGAGATTATGTATTATCATAATTTATAATCTAAAATACAATAAATGAGACTAGACGTAATATCTTGTTTTACATAATCGAAATTAATTCATAATCGATTCTTTCCTACGCGTGACTTCCATCTCTTGATAAGCGAGGAGAAAAAAGCATTTTACCTATATTGTCTGTTCTTAAAATCAGTAAAGGTTCTAAAAAGACGGGGACAATGGCGGCTTTGTTTGATCGCGAAATTTCTCGCGTCCAATGGTACTGGAGCTTTCAAAAATGCGAAGGTTTTCTGGAAAACGTGTGCGACATAAAGGGTATTTGTTTACCGTGAGTGGACGGTATTGTAGGTATAGATTTTTAGTAGTGGACTCTCTCGAAAGGCAACACGTGTTGCGAAGGGTTCCTTTTTCCCCTTCAAGCGTCTCTGCTCTGGTTGGTCGAGAAACGGCATGATATTTTATCACGAGCTGCGGAAATGACTACGTGCTGCCGTGTTTCCAATTCGATTCAGTGAAAAAGAGAATTCGGCGAAGAAAATTGAGAAGAAAACTGCTTCTTTTGTTCTTTGCGTTTTTAATCACGAATACGATATCTAACTGGTGCATTCCACTTGACGCTCGCAATGCTCATGGGATCATTTCATCCTTATTATTTATCAAATGTTAAGCGAGGACAAATAATGTTTGCAAGCGTTATGATCGCCAAATGAAACGCATTTCTAATGCACGATATATATTTTCTCTCTCTATTGTATAATTTACAAGATAATCTCTTGAAAGTACATTGAATGCTACAAAGAATTGTACTGTTTTGTATAAAGATTTTGATGTGAACAAAGTATCTATAGCATTAATTACTATTTCAAAATTATACGAAAGATTTAAAGACAATGTATAAATTTAGAAGCTAGATTTCTTTATTTGGTTTATTCACTTTAATTTTGTATCCCTGCATTTCTTTTTAAATAAATTATTGCATTAATGCATTACATTAATGCAATATTGCTTCGAATTGTAATAAATTTAGGAAATGCAAGGCTGGAAAATATCTGCAAGATCGTTTAAATGGATTTTACTTGCAATTTATTGTATTTTATGAATATAAGATTATCGGGATAAGTATTCTGGCTTAGTTTTTATCCGCGCACGCGCGTCTACATAGTTTCATTCTTCTATATATTTGCTCAAATTCCATCGTATACACGGAGAGCCTGACAGCATTAGCATTGTAATATATATACCTATAACAATCGTTTCTCGTTACGCTAACAGTATAATTTAATAACGAGTAATTTCATTCTATTACTTTTCGAATAAATTGAAAATTAACAATAATTTGTCAAATTGCGCTATTAACAGTGCAGGCAATAAAATAATTATGCAAATTATGTATAACCAATAGATTCACAAAAATTTTTTATCTCCTGCAAATTATATCTACATTCTATCAATATTATGTTGATATTTTCTGTTACATATATTTAATATATTTTATTTCTTTACCAGAAAATATAAGTTAATAGAATTATTTAAATAAATTTGTTAACATCACGAGATTGTCGATTGCATATTTTGTTAAAACAAAAAGCTAATCTACTTTTCGCCATGCAAATTGATACTTTTTCGCGAACAGGATTTATCACCAGGAAAGAAAATGTAACGTTGATAACGGTGTCATTATTTACACATTTCGCTAGAATTTTCGTTAGAATTCCGTTACGGAAAAACCTACTACGATACACACATACTCGGTTGGCGGTAAATATTCTTTGCTGTCTCCGTCGAAGGCACTTTTTCACTTGTTCAACAACCTCGTTGGCCTCAGTGAATTTTTAAACGTGAATGGGATTTCTTAAGGCTGGCTTCCGCTTTTTGTACCCTGCGGAAAAATTCCATCCGCGCGCTCGGAAAATTCTCGGCGTTCCGCCCGCTCGACAAAAATCCAACAAATAATTCACAATGCATATGCGCTCGGTAAATAAGTTTTCCTGCTCACTGCGTATGCATATATCGTCATTATACACCTATATCTCTGTTGCACATGCTGATTTTTGGTGTAGGTATGAGATATGTGGTTATACGTGAGAGAGATGTATTCTGACAAATATGTTATTTTATTTAATTAAAACATTATTTATTTTTTTTTCATTAATTTTTGATTTTGATATTATAATGATTTAGAAAGGATAGGAATAAAAACATTTTTCGTTAATAAAAATTTTTTGCGTTAGAATTTTTCACGCGTTTGACATTTTTTTTTTTTATAAATTTTTTAATAAAGGTACACTTTTGTAATATTTACTTATTAAAGTCTGCTGAAGCCTGGCAAAATTTCAATCCTGAAATAAAATATTTCTGAAAGGCGAATTATATTTCGAATAATAAGGTACAATCTTTATTTTTTTAATGGCAGTATTTTGTTATATGCATGCTTTTTAACAAATTAAACTTGGATTTTAAGATATTTAAATTACATAAAAGTTATTAAATAGATTGTGAATTACAATATATTAATTGTATCATAATTTATATGATTATATGCAGCAATTAATATATTCTTTTATTATTGTAATAATTGAAGTATAAATTAATTAATGCTTCATTAGTAGCTTTATTAATTTATATTTTTATACTTATGTATAATTTCTCTGTTGTATATGACAGAGAAATAATAATTAAATGAGAATGTATAATTTATATTACTGTATCCATTCTTTATTTTCCACATTTAAAGTGGAAGTATTTTATACAAGATTTCATCGACATCGTTTTATGGCCTTGGGTATTTAAGCAACATCATCATTAACGGGAGATTTTACTCATCAAATAGCTGTTAATACACAACGACGTTCATACATGATTTAACGCAGCGTCATTGAATTTTTGGCTTGTGCAATTTTGCGCGCTTACGCATGTCGGACGTATTAATCATGGTCTTAATAATACGAATAATCTCACAAAATTTACGATCCCATCGTTGACACACAAACGCATAGTGCCAGCAAACAAGCGCGACGTGTCATCATGGAGCGGGACACGAAGTAGTTATGTGTCCCTGGGCAAATTTTGTTCGGCAATCCCTCGAGTAGTTCTTGCCAAGAAATATCTATGCGATATTTATCGGCACTAAAAAAAATTTATTAAGAATGTAGAAAATTGTTTCCGTCACTCCGACTGTGCAAAAGAAAAGGGCAGGTGGCATTTATGCTAGTCGCGCGTATGTATGTGTATTGTGTATCTATGTCTGTATGTATCTGCGCATCAATTTCGTGAAAGCTTTTAAGGGCATCGTCTCCAGCGTGCCGTATTCCCCGCGCGGCACTTTCGTCGATCGACGCGCACTTTTCGATATTCACGATAAAACGGGCTTGTCATCGTGGCTTCGATGCAAAAGAGCGCAATTACATGGATCACTTTGACGGTAAAAAAAAAAAAAGAAAAAAGAAAGGTGAAGGAGAGCGTAGTCGGGACGGGATGACCGGGAAACGCAATGGGTGCGGGCGCTCGTGGAAATTTTCCGCGAAGAGCGCGATGATTAAATAAATTGCACCGCAGTTCATTAGTAATCCTTTTTTCTTTTTTTTTTTCTATTGAATTACGTACAAATGAATGTACCGATTAGGAGACTGTCAATTCGCAAGTTTCCTGTTGGAAAATATTCCTTACTCGTTTTTGTATTGCCCTATTTTCGCGAATAAGCTTAATTTTATTTCATACGAAGAAGCGTTATGAAGTTATATAACTTCACGGTGCTTATGATACGATTTTATATCATCGGTTAATAATAATTGTAGTGATATTTTTTATGCTGCTGATAAAACTTATTTATTTGTGAAAAATAATAATTTGTATCGAAAATTATATCCTTTAAACCGTTTGTGTAGGAAATGGTGTAACTTAAATTTAAGACCTCACGAAGAATTAAAACATGGAAGATTTATTTAAAAGTGCAAATACTTTGCAGTGACAAAATAATCGCATACGAGTTGTTAAAATGCATAAAAGTTGTTAAACATATGAGTTACATGATGTAACATTTCAATTACACACATTGAAGAGTACGAAGAGTAATACGTTTTATCCTTTTCTCATCGGATTTAAAGGATTTTCTTCTCTCGTTGGCACGTTTTTATTGTACTTTTATACTTGGCGCTGCTGTGGTAGTTATCGAGACAGCAGCCATTTGGCATGAATTCGTGTTATATGAAGACTTCGTGCTATACAGAATGGCGGAACAATTAAATAAACTGCACAGTGCTTTCGGTGCATTCTCTCGATGCTTGGGATTGCAAGCGGAATATCGCGTCTCGCAACGGCATTAAAAGCCGTGCATGATGTATTCAACTTCTTTGTATTTCGAAGCTCTCAATCATCTCCTTTTTCTTTTTCGTCCTTTCGTCGTTCCCCGTAGCCTCGCGTTTCGACAGACTTCCCTCATACGTATCCTCCGGCAAGTGCAACTCATGTACTGTACGTGAGGCTATAGAGGGTAACTGGATTAGTGGGTCAAAATGCTGGCGAGCGTACTTTTTGGCCAATCTGTGCATCGATTTCCCTTTAACGATGATTTAACCAATCGTTTTATTTTTCTCCTCAATTCTCTCTACATTCGATTTATTCAACATTACTTATATATCTAGTCTTAATTTTTAAACCTTGCTGAACACTGGAAAAAAACTTTGGATTACAATGAAAAATGTAAAAGGGTAAGTAAAATAGATAATTAACGAATATGATAAAAAATTTGTAACTTTTCTTTCTTCTACGTAAAAAGAAATTTTGCTGGAAAATTCTTTGTTACAACTTTTTTTCTTAACAAGTTAGAGAAGACTTATTTATGAGGAGAAATATCTGCGAAAAGTGTTCCCCAGTTAACAATGTCGTTGGGTTCTCGTATGAAAAAACCGCGGTGATGGATATATCACATTACGCACGACGACGATAATAATCGTCATCGACTTCCTGGCGATTTGTACGCTCTGTCGACACGCTGAAAGTGCGAACAGGTTCGATTTTGCACGACGCGCCTCCAACTAATCCATATACCGTCAACATGCTCATCCGACAGCAGCTCTGTCGCGCAAATTGTGGAGGATGAAGTATAAACCGCTTTAGGCGAGCTCCCGGGTAAAACCACTTGCCGAGCAACGCTCTAGCACTCTACGCACATTCGCATCGAATAGCTGTGAAAGCCGTTTGCATAACAGAATTATCTTCCATTAAATGCGTTGCTTTCCGTTATATGCAGATTAACCGCGAGATCTTCTTTCCTTTTAATTATTCGAAATTATTTTTCGTCGCACACAATCCGTTCCACGCTGCAAGTTGTGACAATACATTACTGTACGAGGAACAAGAATTAGAATTAAATTTTCAATTTTCCGATGTTAATGAACAAACTTTGTCGCCGGGAAAAGTGGATTGTCCGACAGAACGAAACGGTGAAGTGTTATTATTGTTCACTTAATTACCGCATTGCTTATTTCCTTATTTTCCGTCGTAATAATTATCGATCGACAATCTGACCTATGTTTCAATGTTTTTCAATTAAAATTAGTTCTATTCAGATTTGAGACGAAATATGTGTCCAAATTCAGAATTGAGCCAGATTAAAATATTTCTGTTAGTTGAACAAAAATATGCACAGTTTTCTTAAACGAATTAAATAAAAGTTCAATTAATGTTTAAATTGAAACAGGGAAAGAACGATTTTGCTGAAATATCTTAAAATTTAGCTAGACGTAGATCTGAAAATAATTTTGTTGGACTATATCAAAATTATTATACAGAACGTTCAAATATAATGAACAATGCACCATTAGATATCAAAAGAGCAATAGTACCTAATCCCTTGAGTTAAGTAACATTTTATCATTTTTAACCTTCGTCCGTGTCAAAATGTAAATCGATCCATTTCTGTAGTCAATTTCAACCTAAACTTTTAGTACCTAAACATCGTTTATATTAATGTATGCATTTAATAAATAAACTAAATTTCAGTCAATTTAATATATTTTCTTAAGTTAAATTGTTTAACTTCATTGTTTTTGTGAAATTAATGACATATTATTAAGTAAGACCAATGACAAAACCTGTAGAAATTATTAAAAATAACTCAAATTAGGTATAATTTCGTATTATAAATTTAACAGCGTACTGCAAAAAGTTTTGACATTCTAGCAACTAGCTTGAGCATCCTGCATAATTATTTTGATAATCTAACACAATTTATTTTTATGTATTATTGCGTTATTTAAATTTAAAAATGCAAGTATTATAATTTATTATTGCATTATTCGTTATACAGTATTATAATTCAAATTGTCTAACATTGAGAATGACCCTTTATATTAGCCCTTTTATATTATTTATTTATTATTATTTTTATGTCCTGTATTTGGCTAAATTTTTTAATACTTTAACAAAACTACTGTTCTTTCCAAGTATGAATAACATTCTAATTAATTAATATATAATGATTTAAATATTATTCAAAGAAAGTATAAAAGAGTTTCAAGTTTAGTTGATGATTATTTAAAAAATATAGTATTATTTTCGGTTAGAATTAAGATTAAAGAGAGATCGTTAAAATTTTCTGGTTTACGTGCACCCGAGCGTACGATCCGAATTGCAAATCGCACGCGGGAACGCAGGTGCGTTTTTTCCGCATTGTGTGAATTATTATTCCGGTATGCGCTGCTCCGTCAGTCCTGATAATTCCATCGTCCGGTACACCGCTGACGCGTTCGCGCACGCGTTATACATGTATTACCGTCTATGCAGATGCATCTCTCCATCTAATAGTCCATGCTGCATGAAATTGTCGCTGTGCCAGCAGGAATTTTGATTCGCCATGAATCGTTGTCGTTGGCCGTCTCGTCGTCTGTCTGTGTGCCTCGAATGGAACCGCTTGGACGCGCGATTAGAAAGTCAATTGGATGCATTTGATCGTTCTCACATGGTTCTAGACATGATTGTCTCTTGATCGTCGATGGATGAAAGCATAATTAAGTCCTAGAGACGAACTAATCGCCAATTTTATAGAATGTTTTTTAGAAGGTTTTATGGAATGTTGAATTGATAAGAGAGTCCGCAAAAATATACTGAAGGATTAATCGAGTAATCAGAATTATACCAGCACGTAAATCGAACTCATGTGTGTATATAATCTTGTATGTCAATTGAGATTATTCGCGCTGCTGTTTTCATGCGCGGAATCGTTGGATTGTAAACAGGAACGCGATGCAATATTCGTTGATTCGAAAAAGTACATCGTATTTACGAGCGGTGTTGTTTTGCAGTATCATATTGTCTGTCAGATCAGGTGACGCAAATTAAAGCATAGCACGAGTACCTCGCGAATGAACAGTTGCTGCAGGGATAATTAATTGGGGTCAATTAGAGTAATTGCGATATAGAGGTAAATGCAATATCGCTATATTATGATAAAAAGTTTATTGGCAAATTATAAATTATAAAAATAATAACTATTTATAATAGATACCATGAAATTGTCAAGAAATGCTAATTATACTTCCGTAGATATCTGCATAGCTTCTATATTTCTAAAATTTTCTTTTATTTACGATTGTTACATAAATTATACTCATAAATTATGTAAAACTATTCAAAGGAAATAGAGAAAAGAAAAGAAATAGAGGCTGATTATATTTTGCCTATATATATTTTCTCATTACGTTTAATATCTTGTATTTTACTGTTTGAGATTAAAACAAGAATATTCTATTTTTGTTTTTATTTCAAAGCACATAAGAGTTTCGTAACAGATGAAAAGTTATACCAAAGTTGATTTATACGACGGTTTATGTAGCGATTAATCTGTTTGCGACACGAGCAAAACGACGACGGTTCGCCACATTGGCTTCTCTGTTGCAGAAGAGATGAATACCATGTGTCAAACGTTATTCTCTTTGTCTTTCACGAGCAACCGATTATTCGAGGTGAACAGAAGCGTGATTTTTTGGGGCAACGGATTGGCTCGAAAAATATATTGTTTCAATAACGTTGTTACGGCTGCAGTAACTGTTGCATTGCACGACGGGTGACAGCACAAATTATGGTTTTTCGTGTTCGTCCTTGTAATTGAACATTCTGTTAGAAAACTACTTCAATTTTTCAATCAAACTGTGAAATCTAGTATAACGTAGCCTTTGAAATATTTCAGTACGTTGAACGATATTGTGTCGCGAGACAAAATATTTAAAATTGCAACGATAATTAATTCTCTAGAAATAGTTTTTACTCGAACTAGATTGCTGATCCGCTTTATGGAATCGATTACAAAAGCTAATGTTGGTTGTTTTAATTTGTTAAATATTTTTTGTTCTTTTCATAATAGTACAGATTATTAAAAGTTCCTAGATAATTTGTTGAAATTGCGGAGTATAGGTATATATAGATATTATATATATATATATATATGTTTGATTTTATATATTATTTATTAACTGTAGATCTCAATAAATAACTAAAAAGTATTTTGTTGGCTTTCTTGAAATTAACTTTGATATTATTATTTATATTATAAACAAGAAATATTCTTAATTATAGTAACATTTTAATGAAAACAAATTTTATTAATAAACGAATGAACATATTTTATTAATTTGAATAAAAAACATTTAGCTTATATAAACTTCAAATTACTAGCTGCTTCTCTTTATATACTCTTTATTATTCTCTTGTAATTTCATTACATGCTTCGTTTAATTAATGTAGCTTAATTACAGTTTCTTTATTATTTTTTAACATCACGATGTTCAGTAAATCTTTGTTGTAGGAAGATAAAGCATACATATACAGGGTGTGCGTTAATTTTTTTCTATACTTTGACAGTATGTTCTATAAGCGAAAATAAGAAAAAATATTGTATGTACCTATAACACAAATGTAGATCTTTAAATGCTTTTTATTAAAAAGTTGTAACAATAATATAAAACGTAAAGAAACAATTTTATCTAAATTTACATTTCAAATTGCCTAAATTTACATTTCAAATTCTTCCTAAAAAGGAAGATTTTCTTTATCATCGTAAAAAAACTAATAAATTCAGAATTATATTGATGTCACGCTTGTATTGACATGAGTGGACAGCAGTTAAAAATGTAAATTTAGGTAAAATTGTTCTTTTTACACATTTTAAATTCTTGTTATAACTCTTTAAAAAAGTATTTAAAGACCTATATTAATGTAATTTTTTTTTCTTATTTTAGTTTGTAGATCTACTGTCAAAGTTTGTATAAAAAATTCGGACACACACTGTATTTTTTAAAATAATCTTTAGTCAAATTATTAAAATTTTTATTGTATAAAGAATTGTAATCTAAATAGCATTTTCAAATATTTTCACAAATACAAGTTTTTAATAATTCATCAATAAGCTATGGAGAAACAGTTTTTTACATGTATATGTACAATAATAATAATAATTTTGTTGAATTTTGTGTTTTTCTTTGATACTGTTGGTTTATTCCATTAAAATGTAACGACGAAACATAAATCCAAGTAAATTTTTGGAAACTTTTTTCATTATGTGAGTTGCTGGAAATATTTGACGTCTGAGTGGAAAAATCGAGACGCTGTCGAAATCTGTGGTAACGCGTCTAAAATCCTTTATTAGCCGGTGTTTGAGTGAAACTCAAGTTGGTCCTTGAAATACAAGTTGAAGAGTGCTGAGTTGACATGGCACTGAAGAACAGAGGAGCTTAGTGGACCCGTGTTGCTGCCCGGTTTGTCGAAGCTTCATCGTAACTTGGATTTCTTTGAAATTAGCGATATCTCCATCGGGAATCAGTAGTAATAAACTGCACTTTGACGGGATGCACTTTTATTTAAGGTTTTAACACACACAGCTTATTCACACAACTGTTCGAAAACATTTCTGTAAGAGGGATGGCTATATTTCTCTATGTTTGTTTGACAATTTATTTAATTTATTGAATTGCAATGCGCAATTGATATTTGCTGATAAAATATTGACTGATTGTAAATTACAAACTTTTCTCCCGAGGCTACAGCTGCAGCTTTTTTGCATATTTTTTTTTTTATTAAAATGGAAATTAATTTTGAACATTTGTTATGTAAAAATAAATTGGAGTAACAAAACTCTTCATCTGCTCACTATGTATAACTCTATATCGAAGGAATAAAATGTGAATATATTTTATAGTTCGTGATAAATAAGTTCGTGATAAATAATAGCAATGACGTACATCTCGAAATTGGAAGGTAGCAAGGTTGATAACGCGTTGATCATTTTCCGATTTCCGCCCGTTACATATAGTTCCATTGGTTCGTGTTATATATGATTCTTCGCCGTCTTGCTGATGCACTTCATTACTCTAATGTTCTCTCTCAAAGCCATTATCGAAATAGTTGAATAAAATACTTCAAATTGCAAATATTTAAAGTTGCGTTTGTGATTATTTAACCGAAAGAAATCTGCAATTATATGGCGGTATCATCGGTCATTATCCATATAGATAATTCAAAAGAAATAAGTTACTAGTGAGAAAAAAAATGACTAGTATTAGGTGTTAAACCTAATTCCTGCCGCTCGTTACTAGAGGGTGCTGGCTCCAACGCTGGCGAGTTTCGACTATGAAGTCATATGTCTTTTGTAGTTTAGACATCGCTGAAAGTGATTCAATCCTCACAGGTTAGATTTCTCGACGCCAAAGAGATTTTCCAATCGATTGAAAATGAATCGCGATAAGTTGTTTTTCCGACATGTGCTTCTTCACTACTTCGACCTCAAGAAAACCGCAGCTGAAGCGCATCGCTTATTATCCGAAGTGTATGGTGATGAAACTCCATCGGAAAGAACATGTAGAGTTTGGTTTGAACGCTTCCGAAAAGGTGATTTTGATGTGAGAGATAAAGAACGTCCAGGACAGTCGAAAAAATTTGAAGATGTCGAGCTGCAAGAATTGCTTGATGAGAATCCAGCTCAAATCCTTTTAGAGTTGTCGAAACAGTTAAATGTTACTCCAATGGTCGTCTCAAAACGCTTGCATGCCATGGGAAAGATCCATAAGGAAGGGAAATGGCTACCACATGAGTTGTCAGAAAGTGCCATTTCAAATCGTTTGACTATTGCGACTTCTTTGCTTGCCAGGCAAAGAAAAAAGAGTTTTTTGTGGCACATCGTGACTGGCGATGAAAAATGGATTTTTTTTGATAATCCCAAATAAGTGGAAAAAATCATGGATGGACCCCGGCCAACCATCCGCTTCAACGCCGAAGAGGAATATTCACGGGCATAAGACCTTGCTGTGCGTTTGGTGGGACTAGGAAGATGTGCTGTATTACGAACTCTTGGGTCCAAATGAAACCGTTACAGCTGATCGCTACAAACAGCAATTATACCGATTAAGTGACGAATTGATGCAAAAAAGATCATCGGTAGCCAACAATCGACGCAGCCATTTTGTTGCATGATAACGCTCAACCGCATGTCGCGAAAAGCGTGAAGCAGACACTTCGAGAGCTTGAATGTGAAGTTCTCCCGCATCCAGCGTACTCTCCAGACTTGGCACCGTCGGATTATCATTTCTTCCGATCGATGCAACACGCACTTACGGACACACACTTCTCCAGTCACAACGAAGTCAAAAAATGGGTGGATGAATGGATCATCTCGAAAGACACCGTGTTCTACCGTCATGGGATTGCCCTGTTGCCAAAGAGATGGGAAAAAGTAGTAGAAAATGGAGGAAATTACTTTGATTAAGGTATTCATTCATCTTTCCTTCGAAACAAATTAATTTTGGAGACGAAGAAACGGCAGGAATTAAGTTTAACACCTAATAATTAAGTTACTAGTAAATAAAAAATACACAGGATAGCTGTAACTGTAGCCTCGGGAGAAAGGCTTATAATTCATTATCAGTCATCTAGGAAATAGATAATCATGTAATGGAAATTTAATAATTACATTTTTATTGCCGTCATTATTTTAATTTAATAAAAGAAGAGTTATATTAATTAAAATCTAATTGAATCAAGAATTATACAAATAAAATTATGTTAATTTAATTCTACTTTAGAACGTTATTGAAGAAATCATCCAATTTATAGACAATTTTCATTCGAACCATTACATTTCGTTACTCTTCAGCATGGTGAAAGTTCTCTTCCTGTTGCTATTTCCTTCCAGACGTCAATCGTCTTACCGGTGGCAAGACGTGCAGTGATTTGTGTTGTAGCAATCGTAATAAATAACCACTGCAAACAAGGTCCGTGATGTCTTGCCTGATAAATTATTTGCTTCCAACTTAACTTTTGCCGTGAGCTTAGTTTGCACGAAATCGACCATTAGTCAGTGTCCCCCTGGCGCTATTCTCCCGCGTAGGCGCGTAAAACGAGACAAACTAAAATCGACCATTTATTATGCAGCAGCTGGACCGAGCTTTACAGCGAATGGGAAGCTCGGCTGGTCTTTTTTTCCGTTGCAAATGACTGGATTGGGTTTCATTATAGCGCGACAGCACGGCGAAGCCGCAGTCCTTATTACTAGCTTGTGCAATCCTTTCGTTGCATCTAGTTAGACGTGTTGATCAAAGTAACAATAATGAAAGTGAAATATATAGCTGAAAGTAAATTTGAATGAATGCTGAAAATTGATATTCATCTCACCTCACACAGTCGACGCTTCTACACAGAACAATGAATCTCTCTTATTTAACATTTTGTAACTCGTTAATATGTTATAAATTATCGTCAAATTTTTAAAAAATAACTGCGAGAACAATATGTGTCTTGTCATTTCGACAGTTTTTTAAAAAACTCCTTTAATTAAAATAATTAATAAAACTGTAAAATATGTATTACAGGCAACAGGATAACGACGCTGGTTATCAGTTAGTTAATTCTTAATAAATTTTAAGGCTTGTTTGTAATACATTATACGTCAAAAACTTGTTTGTCTTCAAATTGACCGCTATGTTACTTGTTTAGAAATCATTATTTAACTGACTGTCGAAATGACAAGACACATATTGTTCTCGCAGTTATTTTTTAAAACTTATTAGTTTTTATATTAATTTGTAATTTTTAAAACTTATTAGTTTTTATATTAATTTGTAATTCATCATTATATATCATTTTATTTCCACCCGTTAAAAAAGCTTTGTCAAAGTGTGATATTAAAAACCTGTATATTTTTATAAATATTTATTACGCACTTTACAACAGCATAGGAGCAGTGTAATTTAAATTTGTGTTATTTACTTCGTGTTCGGTATATGGCTTACGCGATCCGAGTCACATTTCCTTATTCAAAATGCAGCAGTCGGATAATTAAGTTCATCATTAATGAAAGAATGACAATTATTTTCATCTACGATTTAGGTTTAATAATAATTCTGTTATAATAGAAATTAATTTCTAAATTAACTAATTTATATAAAAATTTAGCTGAACCATAAGATTTTGCTGTCTCATTGCATTTCAAACGTACGTCAAAATACTTTGATTAATTGATTATGTATAACTTACATTTCTTACTTATTTACATTTCTACAAAAAATTATGTACTTTCTTAATAAGCAGTATTGCCACCTTATTATTGTATCAATTATTATTTATACATATATTAAAACAAAAATTTGATTTATAAATTAGAAAACCGAGTGTGAAATGATTAAAAAAGGGTTGTTCGACAAGTGTATATTTCGTAAGCGTCAGAAAAGTTCGTTACTTTCCTTTAATCAGAATTTTAACGAGATATGCTCTTTAACACAAGCTAGATGGTTGGCGCGCCAACCCAGATTCATAGCGTCGAACTCGCTGTAGCATCGTGCAACTTTGGGCCGAGCCCACTTTGAACCATTATCCTCGACGAACAATCTCCAGGTGAATAAGTTTGCGGAGAGCTTTTGCGCGTCACGGCCGGGTGCAAAGCCAAAGAGCAGAAACCTAGCCGTTCGAGTGAAACTTTCGGCAATTAATGCCGGCGATCCTTCGCCAGGATAGCAGGTTTCAATAAGCCCGATCGAACATTTAATATGCGGAGTACTTCGACTAACCGAAATTCGTTAGGTAAGAAGATTATAATCGGAAATTGTAATCTAACGTAAAAATCTAAATTCATTATTTTTACATTATGCAAAATAAATAACGCTTTTAGTGAAGAATCTCCTTGTTCTTTGTGCATTGAACTTTTTGCATTATACGAGATAAATAACTCTTAAAGTGAAGAGTTCTTGTTTTTTATTTTTTGTTTTTAAAAGTCTTTTAGTTCTTATTTTTAAAAGAATCAGTAAAACGTTTAATACTAAATTAGCCTTTACTAGCTCAAATAAACTAAATAGTGTGATCAAAGGACATAAAGACATTCTCCCAAAAGAGAAAAGAAAAAATGTGGTTTATAAAATTTTATGTAAATCATGCGAGGCATCTTACGTCGGACAAACGAAAAGAAAACTAAAAACTAGATTAGCTGAGCACCGCAATCACATTAACCGGAACAGTAACAACCAATCAGTGATCACAGAACATCGGATTGAATTTGATCATGACTTCGATTGGGAGAATGTCGCGGTACTAGATGAAGAGCGTTCCCTGAACAAAAGGTTAATATCGGAATGCCTTCACATTTTAATACAAAAAAATAGTCTGAATTTACGCTCTGATACGGAAGGTGTACATTTGAACTACATACAATTACTTAAAGACATCTAATAGTTTTATATTCTTGGTTATACTGGATTTGTTTTATGTGTTTGACATTATCTTTCTCTTTTTATTTTTATTGTCTTGATTCTTTTTTATTTTTATTTTTGTATTTGACCTGACATGTCTCTCCGATTATATTAAGAATTTAGTCATGTGCTGTTCGAGCTGCGATCAACATGTTCCTTAACTCGATACTTCAAATTAAATATTAATTGTAATTAGTTGATCCAATGTTTAGACGAATTCCTTCGATGTCATATGGTAAGTCACCAGTTTTATAGTTAATTTTAAACTTGCTCAATGAGAAATTTTTATAAAGTTTTTTTATAAGATAATTCTAATTTTCGAATAGATTAGAACATCAAATCTGCGGATCTGATGGTGATTTTCCTTGACATTGGGGGATTGATGTTTTTTAAATTTATTTGGCTGAAGATGGTTCCAAAGTGAACTGAAACGTACTATATGTGAATAAAGAATCAATTTTTTGGATTGAAGACTTGTTTTTTATGTATTCAATTTTTTGCACTGACATTCTAACGATTTAGATCAATTTGTGTCTTTAGAATTTTTAATATTTAAAGAGCGAAGTCTGATTTTTGATGAATACTATCCTAATAATTTTAGAGGCAGGAGAAAGATATGTATTTAAGAAAAGAAGAGATGCCTTTATTTGATTATCAATTGCATAATTTAAAAACACACGTTTATAAAAGGAAAACTCCATTCGATTATTTACCAATAATAAAAACTAAAAATATTCTTTACTTTGAACTTTCTTCTTAGAGAAAAAAAACGTGAGAATTTAATAAGACGACTAACTTTAAAATTGCTCTTAAACGTGCGTTATAATACATCATACACATTATATATACATGTATATACATTATATGTACCATATAAAGCATACATACATATACAATATGTATGTATGTATATATGTATGTGTATATATGTATGTATGTATGTATATATGTATGTGTATATGTATGTATACATATATATATGTATATATGTATGTATATATATATATATATGTGTGCTACGTATTTTGCATGAATGCTGACATAGCATCGACGAGATAGACTATTTTTCTAGTGTAGAAGAGATCAAAGACTGCTGACGGGTACTCATTATCCGTACATATTCACAATGGCTACGAACGTATATACATCATAACTAATTATAATGGAGCCGCTCGATAAAACGTATACGTCAGCGCAGACTCTGTCTTTGCGAGGATTAGTATGCAGCAAACAAAAAGAGATTCTTTTATGCATGCAAATTATAAAATCGCTTTGGCGCTTGCGAAGCTACGTACAATTAGTATGTATTACAATATTAATAATGGCAAAAATTATTACATAAAATTTAATTCAGTATATAACATAATTTTTCTTCATAGCTTTATTTGAAACAATGATTAATTTATACATTTCTTTTAGTTATTACTTATTTATAACTTATAAGTTATTTTAGTTATAATTTTAGTTATAACTTATAAGTTATAACTTATTTAATTATTAATTATAGACTATATACTATACATATATATTTAAAAACATATAAACTTTAAAATTATGTGTTTCTTCTTAATTTATAACTTTTTTGATAAATAAAAGACCTATTTTTATCATTGAAAATTTAATTAGAAATTACAAAGTTCATTATTATTATATCTAAATTGAATGCTTTAACGATCGTATTTTGGATTAAAATTTTGTTACAATAAAGTTTACATGAAATTAAAATAGAAAAATGTTAATTTTTAATTAATATATTAATTTGCATTCAAACGCGCGCGCGAAGTATTTAATTCTTAATATTAAATAATTCCATGTTACTAAAGTTGTCGTTAAATTTTTATTAAGGATAGATGAAAAATTATTAAGACATCAAGAATTAAAAAGAATGCAAAATTTTTGTTATATTCTGTATTTACAAAAAAATATGTGTTATATTTTTATGTTTCTCCATTTTTGTCTTTCTTGATTTTTATGTTATGGTGTTATTTTTAGAATTCAAGTCTCATGATGCACTTTTCTACATTGAGAAGAGTATATACACCATACAGGAAGATTTCTACAGAGAGAAATCTTCTTCTTCTCAAGTAAAATATATCGCAACTGGATAGATGTCGACGTTGCTTATCGATAGCGCGACGTTTTGAAATTTCTCAAGTAGAAATTTCAACATATCGCGAAATATTTTCCACATGTACAGAAAGTCCTGTTTGCATATGTATATCGGAAAGATGAGTAAGGAAAAAATTTCGTTAAACGAATTACCTGATCCAAACATTCATGATAAATAATCAGTCATCAATCCGCATCATATTCGCGTAATCACTCACTCAAAAAAAGATAATCTAATTGTAAAGTGAAATTTCCGGTAATCTCATATTCTAAGCAGAAACTTTTACAGAAAGAGTATTCCTCTTCCAATGCACCGGACTATTCATCAAAAATGTATTCGAAATTATTCTAACAATTTTCCTATTGTATGAAGAGGAATATATTTACTGAAAGCGGAGTGCCCTCTTACGAGTAAATTATATTAGGAACAGCAAGATTTTTACTGCAGATGCAAAACGAAAGTACTCTAACTGTAAGAATATTGTGCTTAGCATATTTTTCTCTCGATTTCAGAAGATTCCTCTTGAAGTCGTATGTAAGAATAAAATCCTCTAAAATTTAGCGGTTTCTGCTAATATTAAAATTATTTTTTTTGGGTGCTTTATTTTTAAAAAAAGGTAACAAAAAGGCGCTAAGTGTGCATGTACTTTCCATAAAAACTGTACTTTACATGAACTAAAAAAAAACCGTTACATAAATAATATAGTTCAAGTGGTAATATTGTTAATTTTTTATTATAAATTACCCCTCAGTAGTATACGTACGCATGTATTAAAAATAAAATGAAATTAAATCTTTAAATTACGCCAATTGCAAAACGAATATATAATTTCTTGCAACATATAACATATACTATTGTATTTTGTAAATTGCGAAAAGAATATATATTTTATTGCAACATATAACATTTAATTAATGAGACAAAATGATACGTACCTTTATCTTTCTATTCAAGTCTTTTATATTTGCAATGGAATACAACATTTAATCTAAAAAAAATTAAAGACGTAGCATCACAAAATGAGAAAACTTACATTAAAATAACATTTTTTATGTAAAAATACTTGGCGCGCTGCTAGACCCCAAAATATAATAAGTAGGAGAGTGGTGTCGGTTGAAACAGAGGATCAATTGTAACATTGACCGCAATAGCTGTATCTATTGACGAAAGGCTGAACT
>NW_017300311.1:417136-418534 GCF_001594075.2 Trachymyrmex cornetzi
TTACTTTTTTAAATATCTATTAAGTTGAAATTAATGCCAAAGGATATATTTGTTTTCATAAAAAATTTCAATTTTTTCTTATTTATAATAAATTGGTTAGCTGCAAAAAAATATTTTTTTTGTTTCAACCGACACCACTCTCCCCTAAATGTTACATAAAAGAAATAAACAATATTTACTGTTTAATTAACATTAATTAATATTAAAATTACAATCACAATTACACACACAATTAAGATCATAATTAATTTTAAATCTACTTTTAAATTTAACTTAAACCGCATGTCTTACAAATTTGAAATCATTATTCTAGTCTTATACGCTTTTACACTATCCTATATAACGCACACCATATAAATACTTATTCTATATTAAATCTAAGCCGCATACCTATCTAAAATCAATTCTTAAATCTCTTCATTACTTTTTATACTTGGTATTTTTAATTATTTGCTTGTACGCGCGCGCGCACACACACACGCGCACGCACACAAACACACACACACACACTGTATATTGTTAGTCCACCTTCTTTCTTAAATCTCTTCATTATTTTTTTTATTCGATATTATTTGATGATTATCTTATTATATTTTGAGGTCTAGTAGCGCGCCAAGTATTTTTACATAAAAAATTTTATTTTCATAAAATTTTCTCATTTTGTGATGCTTCGTCTTTAATTTTTTTTTAGATTAAATGTTGTATTCCATTGCAAATATAAAAGACTCTTGAATAGAAAGATAAAGATACGTCTCATTTTGTCTCGTTAATTAAATGTTATATGTTGCAATAAAATATATGTTCTTTTCGCAATTTACAAAATACAATAGTATATGTTATATATTGCAAGAAATTATATATTCGCGCGTTTTGCAATTGGCGTAATTTAAAGATTTGATTTCATTTTTTTTAATACATGCATACGTATTACTGAGGGGTAATTTATAATAAAAAATTCAAAAAACGTTCACATAATTTTATAATAAAAACAACGTTCACATAATTTATTATTTTATTTAGACCAATGTGAAAATCAAGTATTTAGTAAATTGTTAACATTAAAATTTTCCTTGTTCGAATTGTTAACAAAAATTGAGAAAATAAAATTATTATTAGTAGTAACTTATGTATCACCACATGTTATGCATCGATAAGTAGAAATAATTTTATGCTCCACCAAATTTTCTATAAAATCGTATTTAGTACAAAGAGCTACAACAAAATCAAATGCATCTCGTTTAATACCAGTCGAAAAATACTCCCCTAGATATTTTGGTACTGCGTAGGTACTCAAATTAAGTACATATTTCGTTTTCATATCGATGCGCTAATATATTTAAAACATTTAGTTTATCAGAATTAAATAATTGTTTTCTAATAATAATTAAATGAAATAAA
>NW_017300311.1:418918-424365 GCF_001594075.2 Trachymyrmex cornetzi
TTTATGTATATATTACACGTACGACTGAAAAAATTTGAAAAGCTGAAATGATCCCTTTTTGGGAAACAATCTCCAGATCTCGATATCGGCTACTGCACCAATTTTATTCGGATTGATCGCAATCGAAAAATACCGACGACATATGATAAAAGTGTTTTTAGATCTTTGATTGCGGCTTTAGTTTCTGAGTAATTTTAATCTAAAATATAAAAATTAAAGTATAAAATATAATATAAAAGTATAAAATATAAAAGTATAAAATATAAAAATTTAAAACAGACCGCTTGACCGTTTAATGTGTGAACGTCATTGCGTATATATTCATGCCGTTACCAAATTCGCGAGGCTATAAAGTATAAACGGCATGAATATATACGTAATGATGTTCACGCATCAAGCGGCCTATTTTATATTTTTATATACTTTTAATTTAAAAGTAACTTATTAAAGTATTAAAGTAACTATACAGTGAAATGTCGACACATAATACAGTGCTAATGAAACTATAGATAAATAAATCGGTAAATGACAGCAATAAACGAGTGCCATCTACCGTCGAAAATATGATCTTACATAAAATTTTGACATTTCGGATTTCGCATCACGGTATCTCCGTTCGTGGGAGACACGTAGAGGTAAAATAAATATTTATTATATAATTCGGACCCAAACTGTCAATGGAGCTCATATTCAAAACTCGATCGATCTAGCCTTTATTAAAAAAACCGAGAATTTCGGATGCCCGCAACTCGCTGACTCGCGTAAAGACACGCGTGTCTCTTGATCGATTTTTCCTCGAAATCGAAATATCACTTAATTACTCTTGTTAAATGCAAATGATGTCGATTTTATCGGTATTCAATAATAGGTATGCGATAATCACTGTTAATTTTTAAGTGACATTTGAATGGCAATTTTTGCATTTTAATCTAAAATATTAAACTAAAATTTTTTTATGATAACATTCGTGAATAAAATTTTAATCTTGACGATGTAAATTATTTGTTACATGAATTTGAACTTTCTATTTTTTTATTTAAAATTCGAGCTTTTAGAAATCAAAATAAATATAAGTTTCTTATTTTTGTTAATTGGCATATTTTAATTCCTTACTGCTATCGCATTATGTACATGCTCTTGTACCTACATAAATCGGTTTCAATATTTTTAAGTTTTAATAGTAGTTACAGAAATTTCGTGCGTGCACGCGTGTGTGTGTGTGTGTGTGCGATAATTATTGCGAACATGTATATATATATATATGTATACACATAGTTATAGTTTTCTATTTATTAAACTTTATATTTTCAGGTAGTTTATATCAAAATAAACATTAGTTTATTTATTCATCTACCCTTACCATTGTATAAAAGTCAGACACGTATATATAAAACGAGTCTAATATTAATTTTAGATTGTACATTAAGGTAAAGTATACTTTCGGTGAAATACAAATTTATTCACCACTCGCCGCGCTGTTTCCTCGGTCGTTCCTGAAACGCCTGATAGATAGCAAGAATTTCCGAGCGACTTGTGGGATGGGTAGCACGTGTGTCTCCCTTCGATGGAATGAAAGAAGCACGTGAACTCTGAAGTCGAGCTTACGACCCGAAGTGCCCTTAAAATTCAAATTCCACCGAAGCGGCGAGTCCCTGGACTCCTCGACCGAGATGGAAGTTATTGTTCTCACCGTAGATCGGCACGTCTGAATAAATGACGAACAAATTTTGTTGGAATTCATTGGAATTTAAATAAACGCCTTACAAAACGATGAACTGTTTTTTTGCCACGCGATGCTTATCCTGCGGCGTATCTTCTCACAGAATTGGATAATTTCAATCTTAGCTTTGTATGCGGAAGCCTGGTCATATATTTTTACGCATGCAAATGTAATACGCGATTCATAATGTTGAAATGACAACACATAAAATGCAAATAAAAAAGTTTAAATTAACATTAGAATTTCATAGAAATTATCGAGCAATTATTTACTAGTATTGGTAGAACATATTTTTCTATATATTATTGCTTGGAATACGTTAATCGCGGAAATTTATTGTTGTTTGTATACACTGAGAGAAACGTTTTGTATCAATAACCAAAATTTTGTTACTGACACAAAGTCTATTTGTTGATATATGATCAATCAAACCATTGGTTACCACGACAATATTAATTTGTTGAATTTATTAACTAAACTGATCATTTAATGGTACAAAACTGTTTTGTACGATATTCACAGATCTTTTGTAGTTGCGAATAGAACATTTTGTTACCGGAGCAAAACGAATAATATATATCTCTTACTTTCTACAAAGTGAAATTATGTTTGGCATATTTTAATTTTCTTAGTTTAGCAAAAATATATATAGATTTAGAGCAATTTAGACTACTAATCGCTTTTAAAAAATAGTTACCGTGATTAATCATGGTGTGGCGAGGACTGAGAGGTCCACGAGATTAGTCTCTAATCGTCTCGGCTTTATACGGGTAGACGTTGAATTTCTCTTATGAAAAGACATGCCATCTCTGATAGCTCCGCGAAATGCTCCTTGCCCTTATAAAAATTTTTCACCGTTTTTAGACCTCATATGGACCGTTTTAGCCCGTTTTTAGCCCGTTTTTAGCCCGTTCTTGCTCGTTTCTTGCACTCGCAAGCACTCGCAGTGTATCACGAAGGAACGATAGTGAGTATACACGAGTACGCAATGAGTATTTTTGAGGAGATTGTCCGTTTTCAATACTCGTTTTTCCGTCGATGAACGACAAACGTATACAAGAGTATTTTTTAGTGAATCGTCCATTTTCAATACTCGTTTTTCCGCTATGTGTATTTTTGAGTTGTTTGTTTGAGGATTGTTTTCAGCTGATGAGTGAGAACACGTTAATACGACGTTTCTCTTTTACTCGTGCATTTACTTATCATTTATTAATTACCATATCGTACGATTTTAAATAAATTAAAATAGAATTTATATAATAATTCATTATTTATTATTGTATATATCAGGAGACGCGGTAGTGTCTCCGGCTATGTTAAAAAAAAAGTGTATATATTATTCATATATATACACACATATATATGTATATTAATAAATTAATAATAATAATGAATTATTATTATGAATTTTATTTTTATTTTGACAATTAATTTATCAATGGTTATATATAACTGTAATATATTCACGCGCGCGCGTGTTTGTGTGTGTGTGTGCATACACATCAGAGATTAATCTATCACGCCCCTTAATTATTTTTGGGATTAGGGTAATCACATTAAATATAAATTATATTTAGAAAAAAGTTGTTTAATTTGAAATGATCTTCCTAATCTGCACGCAAAAGTATTAAGATAGACTTGTCGAAATATTAATAATTTATGGGATATATTACACTTTATTCGGGTATAAATGTTTCATGAACTATTTTTAACAGTTGTACTTTAATATTTTTATGTACAGAATAATGAATTAAATCAATTGGTTAAACATTCAAAATCAAAATATGTAAAATGTTCATGTCTAATGTTTTTTTGAGGAGTGTGTGTTTATATACGTATATATCTGTGTGTGTGTTTATATACGTATATATCTGAATATATATAACATTACATATATGTACATATGTATAAAACTCATGCACAATGTATTAAATATAATTACACTGTTAGAAATATTCTTAAATTTCATTACATTTTAAGTTACACAATTTGAAATTAATTTCATGACATTACATCAAATTTAATGTATTTATAATTAAAAAGTATATTTGTGTACATATACATAAAATTTAATGTATTTTTCATAAATTTAATGTACACGTTGATTACATTTAAGTAACTACTGTAACTTACTTTTCAATTAAATCATTCATTACTTTTAATTTCGTTCATAACCACAAGCTTCATTTACATGTGAAGGAAGCTCATGGTTACATTTTAATAGTGTACTATATAATAATTATAATTTTTCATATAAGAGGTACATAAGTAAGCGAATATTGACATAGGAGTTGTGTGGCTCAGTGGAAAAGTGACATCCTCATAGAGCAGACTTGGAGACCAGGCCTCGGTTCGAATCTCGACAGGAACGGAACTGATTTTCTCGTGCTATCGGTTATGCCTTACGACGAGTAATTTCGAGTGATGAAAACGTGCAATGTGAGTGATGAGTGCTAAATGAGTATTTTGCACTCGTATAAGTTTTTTCACTCAAATTTACATTTTTACCACGCAAAAATACTCGTAATGTATACGTTTTTACCACTCAGATATACTCGTGTCGTGCATGAGTGCAATCCGTTTTAACCACTCATTTTTACGGAAAAGTTCCTGTTTGCGACCTGAAAACGGAGTCGTACTCACTGAGTAAAATGCACGTTTTCACTACTCAATTTAACTGTTCGTGCGGGCTAAAAACGGGCTAAAAACGGTGAAAAATTTTTATAAGGATGCTCTACCATAGTGGATTATTTTGTTGAAATTACTAAAAGAATACTTATTTTCTAATGGCAACCAAATTTCACATTGTTATTTACAAAACGTAAGTAACTAAATAAATTTGTAATGTTAAATAAAAAAATGTTGTTCATCTAACAAAAAAATATTGTATTTTGTTATTTTAACAAAATAATCCAATAATAATCGGCCATTTGTGAATATTTCTCTTTTTTTGTTGCTATTACTATATTTTTTTTCTCACAGTGTATTGTTCGGCGTGATCAAGAAATCGCTTTGTACCGATACGCATGCCAATAATTACTCAGAGTACTTAGATCATCACGTATACGACTAAAAAGAGATTAAAAACCGAGTCGTTTTATTCTTATCCGTGTATTATTTCCTTTTATTCATGTTCAGTAGCGGGATTAAAGCCGATGACTCAAGATGGAGGATTCCTGCGGGACTCCTACATTCGCCGTGTTCAGTACAACATAAACTTATCGTCGTTAGTCATCTTGTTTGTGGTGTGCAAACGTCACGAATGTCATTTGCATTGTCCTCCGTAGTTCTTTATATTCTATCTGTACCAAGTTCATTGTGCTTCTTTCACGGATTTTTTTTATCTAAAGCTGACCGCACACGATGCACGATTTCCTGCATAATGGGCTTACATGCTGCTGTTCCTGCTCTGATGCGTGCTAAACACCTTGGTGCATTGGGCGAAGTATACTACCATCCTTGATTTCTGTGTTTAATACGGTGCATTATTTCATGCTCATTTTCTTGTACGCGCCAATCCAAACGTTAAGAATTACTCACGTGATTGATTGGTGTCATGCGTATGTGAAATGTATAGGTTAAAGCCACTACGGTTGTCACCTTCCTGTGATGGCCTTTATGCAACGAACCGAGCAAAATAACGTGCATTGATCAGCATGCAAGAGAGTAAGCATGAAAATCATCGTGTGCGGCCAGCTTAACGCCTAGGTAGGGACACTCGGGGAGG
>NW_017300311.1:425246-426800 GCF_001594075.2 Trachymyrmex cornetzi
ATAATACTTTTGCAATCCGTACATCCAATACAGAGATTTTTCACCGAATAGAAATGTGGTAAAACAGGGAGCTTTAGCATCGCCTTAAGGGGATGCTGGTGCGACGGTCGAAGTTAATCAAGGTCGATAGTACAGATCTTTTTAAATTTCAAATTCGACAATAGTAACATCTTTCATTCATTTCTTATACTTATTATCAGGTATGTAAATATGGCAAATGCAATATGTTAAGAACTACTTGAAAAAATTACAGACTATTCTAAATTTCATTTAATAATAATACAAAAAGAAATAGAAACAATTGACCATCTGGATCAAAAGTTATTTAAATAAGTAGTAATATTTTTTAATTTGTACTCTCTAATATAAATATATGAAAATGTATTATAAAATAATGATAAAAAATCTCAATTTTTTTATATAAATACTCTAGGAATTCAACAATATTTTTGTGAAGTTATCTTGAGATGCAGACATTAATTGTTCAGTAAATAAATAAAATTTGTTATTTGTTATAAACTAATGGTGAATCTCAATGAAACTTTGCATAAGTCATGTTTAATACTTAATATATTTATATAAAAATGTTTAGATTTTTCTTATTATTTTAACAATTTTTGTTTATAACAATAAAACTAATAACAAATAAAATAAATAACCTATAAAAATGTGTTGCTCAATAAAACCAGAATGTTATAAACATAACTTTCACATGTATGTAGTTTGTTTAAAGCGAAAATATTAATATATGTGTTTTATGCACTTACAACCTCCTTAATTTGTGGATTTCTACTTTGTGGAAATAATAACAGTTTCATTATCTTATTAAAAATTCTTCTTTTTATATTGTCATCGGGTTTCATGTCGCATAGTAGTATGATGAATTTTTTGTCATACATGGATTAAATTTTAAGCGAGGCAACTTAGCATTAACCCATTTCGTCCCAGAATGACAATTTTGATCAACTTTGAACAACGTATTGTCATCTGTTTTCACCCCCCAAAAAAAATGCAAAAGACATAGTCCGCCCTATCGATTTATGCCATTTAAAAAACGAAAAAACAATGCCCAACCCCTGATTTTTTTAAATTTAACAAAAAAAGGGTAGTTTTTAAGGATATTTTTTTCAAAAAAGTGCAATTTCCAATGCAAAATACACCTTGAAATTCAATAAAATGAACGAAAACAGGGCGGTCGATGTCCAATGTAAAAAGTTATGCCATTTGGTTATTTTATTTTTTTTATGTAAGGGTTGTAAAACCACCCCAGAAGAGGCTACTTTGGCAACAACTAGGGTTGAATCGAGATTTCGCTCACAAAGTGCACTGTATTATTTGCACTGTACACATATATATATATGTATATGTATATGTATGTTTTCGAGGGCGCTGATTACGATTTTGATGTCAAATTTCGAAAATACAAGATGGTGAACCCAATATGGCGACTGTCTGATTTCGATTTCGCGTTTTTTTTTTATATGACATGAAATCTGATCCATGAAGCTAAATTGTGTTTCCTATTTTTTTCATTTATATTATGTGTATGTGTGT
>NW_017300311.1:427263-434970 GCF_001594075.2 Trachymyrmex cornetzi
ATATTTCTGACGTTAGAATCGTCATCAGCAATCCAAAAGAACTTCATGGATCAGATTTCATGTCATATAAAAAAAAACGCGAAATCGAAATCAGACAGTCGTCATATTGGGTCCGCCATCTTGTATTTTCGAAATTTGACATCAAAATCGTAATCAGCGCCCTCGAAAACATACATATACATATACATATATATATGTGTACAGTGCAAATAACTTTGTGAGCGAAATCTCGATTCAACCCTAGTTGTTGCCAAAGTAGCCTCTTCTGGGGTGGTTTTACAACCCTTACATAAAAAAAATAAAATAACCAAATCGCATAACTTTTTACATTGGACATCGACCGCCCTGTTTTCGTTCATTTTACTGAATTTCAAGGTGTATTTTGCATTGGAAATTGCACTTTTTCGAAAAAAATATCCTTAAAAACTACCCTTTTTTTGTTAAATTTAAAAAAATCAGGGGTTGGGCATTTTTAAATGGCATAAATCGATAGGGCGACCTCGAATATAGCGGACTATGTCTTTTGCATTTTTTTTTGGGGGGTGAAAACAGATGACAATACGTTGTTCAAAGTTGATGATCAAAATTGTCATTCTGGGACGAAATGGGTTAATCACCAAGACGATTTGTAGAAGGAAAAAATGTAATTTCTTTTTTGGATTTTAATTTATTATAATACAAAAAATTGTTCTGCTGGTTTTAAGTATTCTTTTAGAATTGGTTTCAGATTTTATCCGAGATTATTTATATTAAATATTTCACATTCTCTCTCTGTACAGCTACAACCAGATGCAAGTTTTCATTTGATGTGGTTGTTTGATATTGACCGGGGAATAAAATTAAATTTTTCACAGTCTCCTGGCCTTTCTCAATGCTGTAAGTAGCATGAAAGGCATGCATTCAGTATACTACATATGTGAAAAGCACTTTCGAAATATTTAATACAAAGCATAAAACTGCGATCAAACAGAGCAAATTTATGAGTAATGCGCGATGAAAAATATCTCGATCCGCTTTGACGTTATAAAAGAGATTAAGTTTAAGCATCAACATTTGTCAAAATATTATATCCTGCTATTTGTTATTGAGTTGATCAGCGAGAAATAGAGTACAACTATATCATTTTATTTTTCTAATTATTACAGTCTATATGCATATTTGACAAGAAGATTTATGTGTTTCTTAATTTGAATCTTTCGTATAATTTATGTAATGTCACGTAAACTAAATGGGTTTAAATTAACCCAATAAATATACTCGCAATATTCGTGCCATTTATTCGTGTTATCCCTCGAATTTGTGGAAGTACATATCGTACATTATATTAATACAGTGGCGAACCATATGGTTGTCGTGTGATATATGAGAAACAGTGGATAGAGACAGATTTCGCAGACACTCCAATTCCATTTACGAATTTACGGACGAGGGATAATCTCATGGGTTAGATCTCAACTTGATAAATCTCTGTGTTAAATCGGGTGAGTCGTAGTAATGTCTAATTGAGGAAATGTCTTTAGTCTTTTAAAATGAATTGAATAATTCCAATATAACAGGAATATCAGTTAATTAAGTAATAAAGTGTCAAATGCAACTGAAGATAGATCTTATTAGTACCTAATAATATTTCTGTATGAATTTTTAAACACATTTTTCAGTACTTCGAAATTGCACGCCAAATACAACCAGTCTTTAAGAACAGAATCTTAAATTACAACTGGAAATAATAACATCACAAATTAAATTAATCGTCAATTTAATAATAATATTAACGTGCATCTTAAAACACAGAAAAGTACTTATTACAAAAAATATCACCTCAGTCAGAATCTAATTATTTATGTGTATTATGTATTTAAATATTGTCTTTGATCGGTAATTAAATATATTCGTATATCATTTCTAAACAGAAAAAGAAGTAACAACTAAAGGCAGACTGGGGCGTTGAGTAATTTTGTAACAACAATCTGATTTCTCGGCGAATTTCTTCGAGCTACTTTTGCAACTGGTAGTGGAATTCTTACACCGAGTTCGCTGTCGTGACCGTGGTCTGCTTTCATTCGCTTTTTGTATTTCTTCGAGTATCGATGACGCGCGCGCGCACGCGCGCGCGCACTCACACACACACACACACACATACACACGCACGCACGCACGCACGCACGCACGTCGTTGTTAAAGGCATTACTACGGATCGCAGGCGATTGCGTTCCTCTCAAAGGAAAATATCAGGCAATTCTCCGGGAAATGTTAACATTCCCACGAAGTCTCTTTTCCCTATTCTCAATTTGATGGACTTTAAATAATATAATGTAAAAGCGTAGGTTTCTGAAAAACTCTAATTATCGAAATCTAATTCAATTTTGTGAAACAAATGAATGAATTTAAAATTTATTAATCACATTTTTATATTTTCTCAGTAATATTAATTTAACTGGCTACCCAATTGGGAAAAAATATTTTTTAAACATTTTTTAATGTTTATTATTCATTAATTTCATATTTCACGATTCCTTTTCAAAATAACATTTATTTAACGTTTTTTAAATGTTTATTTGTAATTAATTTTACATTTCATGATTCATTTCCAAAATAACATTTTTAAAACATTTATTTAACATTTATTAAATGTTAATAAATGTTAAATAAATGTTTAAAAAATGTAATTTTCTGAAGAAACATTTTTTAAATGTTTATTTAACATTAATTAAACGTTCATTTTACATCAATTGTTCATTTAAAATGATGTTTGGAAGAAATATTTTTTAAACGTTTATTTAACATTTATTAAATGTTTGTTTTACATTAATTTTTCGTTTGAAATAACTGTCCAAAAAATATCTTTTAAACGTTTATGAAATGTTTGTTTTACATTAATTTTTTACTTCAAATATCGATGAAAAAAAACATTTTTTAAACATTCATTTAACGTTAATTAAACGTTCATTTTATATCAATTATTCATTTGAAATGACGTTTGAAAGCAATATTTTTAAACGTTTATTTAACATTTATTAAATGTAAATTTTACACTAATTTTTTGTTTAAAATCATGTTTGGAAGTAACATGTTTTAAACGTTTATTTAATATTAATTAAATGTTTGTTTTACATTAATTACTCATTTGAAACAATATTTTGAAGAAATATTTTTTAAATGCTTATTTAACGTTTATTAAATGTATTTTTTACATCAATTGTTTATTTAAGATAATGGCTTGAAGAAACATTTTCTAAACATTTATTTCATGTTGGGCCATTATGTTCCAATATATAGAGAGGAAATGTTTTTTAAACGTTTATTTTTCATTAATTTCACATTTCACGATTCATTTTTAGGATAACATTTATTTAATGTTTATTAAACATTTATTTGTAATGAATTTTACGTTTTATGAATCGTTTTCTAAATAAGATTTTTTAAACCTTTATTTAACGTTTATTAAATGTCCGTTTTACAGTAATTTTTGGTTTGAAATAATGATTCAATGGAATATTCTTAAACGTTTATTAAACGTTTTTTACATTAGGTTTTTTGTTTGAAATAATGTTTCGAAGGAACATTTTTTTAAATGTTAGTTTGACGTTTATTAAATGTTTGTTTTACGTTATTTATTTATTTAAAATATGATTAAAAAAACATTTATTTAACGTTTATTTGACGTTTAATATAAAGATTTAAAAAATTTTATTATTTTCTAAAATTCAAATTAATAAAAAACGGGTTAGCTATATACCCAGATAGCATAAGAACGTCCATTGAACGTCTATTGGACATCCGTTTCTGGACATTGGGACGTCCATAGAAAGTCCAAATTATGTCCATCGAACGTCCTATGGACGTCCATGGGATGTACGTTTGTCACAACTTTGTACGTCCATAGGATGTCCGAACACATTCAGTTTTGGAACTATTATGGACGTATTATAGACTAATTTTGCACATCTTTTTCAATTGAAGACCTTGCTGCAATATTAGTAATCACGTACTGTATGATATGTGTGTTTATTGGAATATACCAGGTATGTAAATATGAAACCGGAATTTACCAATAAATGGCCATAGCTGTCAATGTAGTTGCCGTCAGACCGCGTCATTGACGCCATTTCCTTGTTCTGACATCTGACAAAGATTTTCAACTCACAACAATACAAGTTTCATACAACAGTATAGTTTGTAATAGCGTTGAACATGTCGAATTTTGTGCCTGAAAACAATTTGCGGACAGCATTGATCGTTTTTCTGTTACCATTTGAAGGAAACTGCTGCAGAATTGCATCGAATGCTTGTCGAAGTTTACGGTGAGCATGCTCTTAGTAAATCACAGTGCTTTGAGTGGTTTAAAAAATTGAAAAGTGGCGATTTTGACGTGAGAAACGAAGAACGTGGAAAACCACCGAAAAAGTTTGAAGACAGCGAATTGCAAGCATTGTTGGATGAGGATGACGCTCAAACTCAATAACAACTCGCGGATCAATTGAATGTGACACGAGAAGCCGTCTCCATACGTTTGAAATCCATGGGAAAGATTCAGAAGATGGGAAAATGGGTTCCACATGAACTGAATGAAAGACAGCAGGAAAACCGAAAAACCACTTGCGAATTGCTCCTCGCCAGATACAAAAGAAAGTCATTTCTCCATCGAATTGTGACTGGCGATGAAAAGTGGATATATTTTGAGAATCTTATGCGTAAAAGATCATGGGTAACTCCAGGCGAACCATCGACATCGACTGCAAGGCCAAACCGCTATGGACGGAAGACAATGCTCTGTGTTTGGTGGGATCAGAAAGGTGTGATCTATTATGAGCTGCTAAAACCTGGCGAAACCGTTAATACTGAACGCTACCGACAACAAATGATCAATTTGAATCAAGCTTTGCGTGAAAAACGACCGGAATATCAAAAAAGGCAACACAAAGTGATTTTGCTTTATGATAATGCACCATCACACACAGCAAAACTGGTGAAGGAAACGATTGAGGCGTTTGATTGGGAAATACTTTCGCATGCGGCTTACTCACCAGACTTGACTCCATCCGATTACTACTTATTTGCATCGCTGGGACACGCACTTGCTCAGCAGCGCTTCACTTCTTACGAAGATGTACGAAAATGGCTAGATGACTGGTTTGGCTCAAAAGAGCAACAATTTTTTTGGCGTGGCATCCACAAATTGTCAGATAGGTGGGAAAAATGTATAGCTAGCGATGGGCAATACTTCGAAAATATTTTTTATCATTTTCATGCAATAAACATGTATTTTCTATTAAAAAATTCCGGCTTCATATTTACATACCTGGTATGCTATACCATCCTCTGACTGTCTTATTTATTTTCTCCGCTTTCACCAAATGTGAATTAGTCCAATCTTGCAGTAAGTGTGTCTTCAATTTTAAATTTGATTAAAAATATTTAAAAGTATTAGGTATTTCATAAAATTAAAAATTACAATTTTTTGGAATTAACTAATTTTATTTGGGTAATATTATTAATATAATATTATATAAGATATATAAAAAATGTGTTATTCAATACTTGTTGGTTCTTAGTTCGGTAAATAATACGAATATAATAAAAATATAGAGAAAAACATTTAGTAAAAGTAAAATTCAAATTCGACATCCATAGGATGTTTTGAATAGGACATCCTATGACGGACATCCCAAGGACGTCCATTTTATGTCCATGGATGTGCGGACGTAATTTGGACTTAAAATGGATGTCCTTGGGATGTCCAGTGCTATCTGGGTATACTTTGGTAATACTCAAGAATTCTACTTTCCTCATTGATTTTGATGAAATTAGACTCATTAGATGCGTTTTTGAACGAAATAAACAAATCTGGCAAAGAAAAGTGACAATCTGCCCTCGAGATATTAGGTCTGTTCTTTATTGTTGTACTTTTTAAACTGGTACACACAGTGCAATAAGTTAAAGTGAAACAAGTATATGTTTGTTTCACTTCAACTTATTGCACCGATTCAGAGTGCAGTAATAAAAAACAAACTCATTAATCATTGAAGTTAACGACTATTTAGGTTAGGAAATCTGTCACATCGATGGCATAAAGTCATGAGAATATGTAAGTGAGGCTATAATAAATATTTTTTGCTTTAATTTCATTAAAATCGATGGGAATGATAGAATTCTTGAGTATTATCATTACTTTATATCTTATTTTATTTTTTTCAGTGATATAAATGTCAAGATGCGCGCGCAGAGATAGGTTGCCCCGATATTTTACCTTTCACACTGTTCTGCCAAAGCCAGCATATATTATAGAAAAATTTATTGATGCTGGGTCTATCTTATATGTCTATGGGTTAAATGTCGATAAAAAATAATAAATTAAAAAAGATATTTTACGTTTTACAATATTTTTTCTCATTTTGTTCAAATAATTTTAACATTAAAAAATGTTTTTTAGCATTAAAAAAACGTTATTTAAACGTTTGAATAAACGTTTTTTTAATGAAAAAAGGGGACTTTTTTGTTATTTTAAACGTTACTTTTACTCATTACAAAAATATTTTTATCAAATCTTAAAAAAGCGTTTTTTTTTAATATTAAAAAAAACATTTCCTTGAAATATAAAAAAAATGTTTTTTAGCATTTTTTTTAACGTTTTTTTTAACGTTTGAATAAACGTTTTTTTAATGAAAAAAAGGGACTTTTCTCGTTATTTTAAACGTTTATGAAAACGTTTTTTAACGTTTTCAAAAATGTTTAAAAAAACATTTTTGTAAACATTTTTTTCCCCATTGGGTATTCGAGCCGCGCTGAATATTATTTGCGAACTTTAATAAAATAATAATTAATAAAATAATAATTTATTAATATAATAACTACAAACTTTTTTAACTTGATTATCTTCAGTGATATTATGTATCCTATCTTGAATTGGACAGTTCGAAAGAATTTCAAGAGATCAATTGATAAGATATCAAATAAGAATATTACCATGTATGGAGAATATTACTATGATTTTCTTGGATTTATTTCAACGTTGTGTATGTAAGAAAGACTGCGTATATAAAACATTTGATATTAAATAGAATTTATTATTATAGAATAAGATGACTGAAGTTTTTTGGATGTACAGTTGTTGTTTGAGAATCATTTGTGCCAGTCGATGTCAGTGTTTTTGTAAAAACGGAGAAAATGAAATATTTTCGACAATTACCATAAAAAGAATTTACAAATTGCGGTTCGAATTAATTAACTACCCACCGTATTCACCAGATCTGATTCCCAACGACTTTTTCCTGTTTCCTCAAAGTTAAGCTCGGAGGAAACAGATTTTCATCAAACGAAGACACTGACATCGACTGGCAGTAGTACCAGAATGGTTTTGACGAGTAATGCCATTTTCATATTGAGGCTCAAAACCTTTCAGATTCTCGTATATTAATATTCTTTGTTTATGAGACGCGACATATTAAGAAATCATTCATTAATTACACTGTTAAAAAAATCCACGTTAAATTTCACGTATTTACACTGTTAGAAATTTCTCAATGAATTTTAATTAACTTGTAAAGGAAGCATGTGGTTATGCACGAAATTAAATGTAATGAATGATGTAAATAAAAACTAAATTACAGTAGCTTAAATGTGATGAACGTGTGTATTGAAATTAATGAACACATTATTATAGAAATTAATTTACACGTTAATGAAAAGTACGAGATCTGTAACTGAAAA
>NW_017300311.1:436104-439623 GCF_001594075.2 Trachymyrmex cornetzi
ATTGTTGCTCCCGCTCGTATTGTTCCGGAATCATTCGGTGACTCTCGGCGTGGAACAATACGAGCGAGAGCTGCGGCGCTCGGCGTCGTTTGGCGATGTTCGGATTTCGCGGATTTGCGAGTTCGCGTGGCCTGTAATTGTGTTTGCGCTTCTTAAAATGTTTCGAGCGCACCGCGCTCTCATCGCGTACGGTGACCGGGGGGTTACCGTAGCGGCATCCGGCGAGTTGGCATTGCCGGGAACGATGCAGTTATGGGGGTGCATCGTTACAAATTTAAGAACATTTCTAACAGTGTATAACGGAAGCAAATTTCAAATGCAGTTTACATTGAAAACATTTATTATTGTCAATAAAATTGAATTATAAGTAACTTAAAATTTATGTTCATATACTCCTTAATGTTCATACATTTCATGCACTTCAATATACGAATATTTTATTGTAATAACCAAAATTTCAGTACATTCTACTTAAATTTAATGTAAACATGCATCTAGTTACAGTAGAATATCTTAAATTTTAACTCAACAATCTGAAGCAAGTAAAGCGCAATAATGTTAGTGTTGTTACACGCTAAATAGCATATACACTGGCATAAAATTATCGTATTTTTATATACGATCCCACCTTTTGAATCGTACATCGTATAAAGATCTAGATTATCATATTTGTATTATCAAGATGATACGGTCAGCAACCCCTAACGGAGAAAAACTAGTGTCACTACTAGTGCATTAGTAAATTTGCTAATATATATAGTGTAATAGTGCTGGAAAATATTTCGTTGAATTTCACTGAAATTTCATGAAAGTTTTATTGCAAATATAAGTATTATTAGCATCATATTTTAGAAGATACATGGTAAAATTATATATATATAAAAAAAAGTTTTCTTCATGAATTCGGGAACCAATTTTTATAAACAAAAGTTAAACAAGGAACATACAGCCAAAACGCCGGTTATTTATTGCGATGTAGTGTATTTAAAAAGATCTTACAAAATTAAAATTCATAAACGTTTCGGCCGAGCTTCTTTACAATTCCTTATTATAATATCTGAAAAATTTTAAAGTTTATCTTATAAATTTGGATTTAATATTGCGTACAAACCTATGAACAAACTAAATAAATTCATTAAAACTGGAAAAGACGTTTTAAAAAAAGAAAAAAATAATAAAAAAAGAAGATAACAGCAACATAGTATATAAGATAAACTGCCTTGATTGCGATTCCTCTTATGTGGGGCAAACTAAAAGGAAACTTAAAACCCGAATCAAAGAACACAAAGCAAATATTAATAAACCAACTGATCTACTATCTGTCTTATCATGCCATCGATTAAATGAAGATCATGTCTTAGATTGGGAGAATATTTCAATTTTGGATTCAGCCATCATACTACAAGAGATCCATTTCTGAAATAATACACATAAAAAAACAAAAATCAGGATTAAATAAGCAAAGTGAGACTGATCGACTACCAGAATTGTACTTGCCCCTACTTAACGAATGATCCCCTTCCAAAAACTTTCTTCCTACTCCTTTAATTTTTCCCTTCTTGATTTTTCTTGAGAATATAAATATTGAAGGACAGAACACAGAAGAACACAAAAATTCTTTTAACAAGTAATGTACTGGAAGTTTCTTCCATCCTTAATAATTCAGGAAATATAAAGATTGTAAAACTACCAGTGAATAATTGCAACTCCTATCACATATAAGTGAAGGTACGTTAAGTAATCGTAGTCACTAATTGTAATTATGTTTTTCTTTTAAATATTAGGTGTACAACTTTGCTTCCGCCGTTTTCCTATAGATGGTTTTAGCGGTAAGTGGTGGTCGAAATAAATAGATCATAGACGTCATACAATAAACTGGGCATCTGTCAACATAACCCCATAGAAACATTAAACGATTTGTGTCTGCATCATAAAGTTATTCTCGATTGAAAATGTCAGTTTACGAGCCAAATTGTCGTCATTTGCGGGAGGTTTTAATTTTCTAGTTCAATATGAAGAAATCTGTGGCTGAGGCTCATCGAACGCTCTCAAATACTTATGGTGAGGCCGCTATTAGTGAAGGAACGTGTCGTGAGTGGTTTCAACGCTTCAAGAACAGTGATTTTGACGTCGAAGACCGGCATAGCGGTAGAAGAGAGAAGGTTTTCGAAGATGCAGAATTGGAGGTATTACTTGATCAAAACTCGTTTCAAAATCAAGAAGAATTGGCACGATCATTGGGAGTGACTCAACAAGCCATTTCAAAACGCCTCAAAGCCATGGGAATGATTCAGAAGCAAGGAAATTGGGTGCCGTACGAGTTGAAGCCGAGAGATGTTGAACGGCGTTTGTTTGCTTGTGAACAGCTGCTTGAAAGGCAAAGACGGATTGGATTTTTGCATCGCATTGTGACTGGGGACGAAAAATAGATTCATTACGATATCCCCAAGCGCAGAAAATCATGGGGAGTTCCCGGCCATGCTTTCACGTCGACGGCCAAACCGAATATTTACGGCCTAAGGTCATGCTCTGTATTTGGTGGGACCAGCTCGGCGTAGTGTATTATGAGCTGTTAAAACTAACTGAAACAATCACAGGCGATCGGTATCGAACGCAATTGATGCGTTTGAGCCGAGCATTGAAAGACAAACGGCCGCAATACAACGAGAGACACGATAAAGTGATTTTGCAGCACGACAATGCTCGACCCCATGTTGCGAAAGTGGTCAAGACATACTTGGAAACGTTGAAATGGGAAGTCCTACCCCACCCGCCGTATTCTCCAGATGTTGCTCCCTCTGACTATCACTTGTTTCGATCAATGACACATGGCCTGGTTGACCAGCACTTCCAGTCTTATGAAGAAGTAAAAAATTGGATTGATTCGTGGATCGCCTCAAAAGATAATCAGTTTTTTCGACGCGGGATTCGTACGCTGCCCGAAAGATGGGAGAAAGTAGTGGCTAGCGATGGACAATACTTTGAATCATAAATGTATAACCAATTTTTTACAATAAAGCCTCGAATTTCGGAAAAAAACCGGCGGAAGCAAAGTTGTACACCTAATAATTTATATAAATATTTAATTGTAAATTCTTATCAGAACTTTGGAATTCTTTACGACACGGAGTCTTGCAATTGAAAACGGACAAATACTAACAGTCACACAAAAATCAACTATTTTACAAGAACTTTTTACGATACGTTATACTTTTTATATTAAATCACCGTCATATATTACAACATGACTGAGATATATTTTCTCATATTTAAATAGAAAATTTTAATTTATATAATTTTCGACGTAAATGTTGTATTGAAAAATATATTGATGAAGGCTGAATATATCGGTCGAAACGTTTATGAATTTTAATTTTGTAAGATCTTTTTAAATACACTACATCGCGATAAATAACCGGCGTTTTGGCTGTATGCCAGTGATGCACATTTGGCTCCCGGCACCACGGAAAACCCGCCCCACCACTTTTACCCCCACCAAACAGACACCTACTGGCACCG
>NW_017300311.1:439736-440821 GCF_001594075.2 Trachymyrmex cornetzi
GAGAGAGAGAGAGAGAGAGAGAGAGCGAGAGAGCATCCTTCCTTCTCGTTCTAATATTCGCTTGTGTTTACAAGTTACTGGAGCGAGAAGGACGAACGCTCTCTCTCGCTGTCTCTCGCGCAGCGACGAAGTCGGCCGACTCGGTGCCAGTAGGTGTCTGCTTGGTGGGGGTAAAAGTGGTGGGGCGGGTTTTCCGTGGTGCCGGGAGCCAAATGTGCATCACTGCTGTATGCTCCTTGTTTAACTTTTGTTTATACGTATTAAGCCATTATTTACTTCTATATTATACTAATTTTTATGATGCTCCCATGCGGTCATCCATCCGAATACGAATCTCCATTCAGCATCATTGACTTATGTACCGTACGGGAACTGCTCCTTCGAAGAACCACGAACACCTATAATGCTAATGGGCGTATAATTATAACATATCTGGTCGAAGATGTAAATGAGATGGAAAACATATAGAAAAAAAAATTAATGTTAAATATAATTGTAATGTACAAATCTAAGCTATACGCGTGGCACAGAAATAATTTTCAGAAAAAGTCAGTCAATTTTGAAAAAAAAACACAAAATTTCTCAGTTATTGTCAAAAATAATTGGATGAGGATTCTGTAAATAATTCAGTATTTGTAGATATCAAAATTTTTGGGAATTTTAATTTTGATCTAACTTTTTCTGAAAAATGTTTCAATTTGTACAAACTTAAAAAATTTAAGAAAATCTTAAACTTTTCGTAAAAATCGTGAGAAATAATGTAAAAAATTCTAAAAAGTATCGCCATGGCTTAACAATACTATTCAGCAGTAATGAACAACCAGGGATGGGAAAGTTACTTTGTAAAAGTAATTAATTACAGTTACAGTTTTTCTCTTTCAAAAGTAATTAATTACCGTTACAAGTTATTGACTTTAAAAAGTAATTCGTTACAGTTACAGTTACTGAAAAAGTAACTTTAAGTTACTTTTAAGTTACTTTTTTCATCGGAATTTTTACTAATAGTATCGATACCATTAGGGCTGTATTAGAAACGTTATCCAACTGCCTTCATGTATCGTTTTACCCTTGTTTTTCACCTAATA
>NW_017300311.1:441244-441979 GCF_001594075.2 Trachymyrmex cornetzi
AGTTACTAGTTACTTAAAAGATGTAACTAAGTTAAGTTATAATTACACAGATGGAAAGAAAGTAACGAAGTTAAGTTACAGTTACTGAAAAAAAGTAACTCTAACTGTAAATTCGTTACAAGTAACGAGTTACTTCCCATCCCTGTGAACAACATATGTACTGAAGAGTATATACTATTGAAAGCTGCAAGAAATATTCAATTGTGTATACTAGTGATTATTTCAGTTCTTACTATTATTATACATCCTAAAATTATACTGATATGAATAGTTTATAATTGTGTAGTGGAAACTATTTATTACTAGTGTTATAGTACTCAATGCAGTAGTGTCGAATGCTTATAACTATTGCCGTTCAATAGATGTGGTTGAAGTTTGGAGCGATCTTGGAGCGAAAAGTAAAGGTGACTACACATAGAAATAACAGACAATAGAAAATCACGCATATATACATGTGTCCAAAAATTTGCAATGTACGTCCAGTTTCAAACGAAGATCGCGGTCCGCTCGAAAATTTCCTACGCTTGCCCCAGGGATTGGAACCAAAATGTTAACGCTCGTGTGCAGACGAATAAAAAAAAATAATTGATTCAGATCGGATAAAAAAAAATAATTGATTCAGATCGAATAAAAAAAAATAACTGATTCAGATCGTGGCTCCGGAACGTCACCGAATAATGGCAAACGCCCGCGCGATCGCTCGTACATGCGCTCGAAAATTTCCTACGCTTGCCC
>NW_017300311.1:444187-444895 GCF_001594075.2 Trachymyrmex cornetzi
TGCGCCATTGCTAAGTAGTGCACATAATATGATATAAAATAAAAAATCAATTTTAACCTACGAATTGCGCGCGTTTATTTTCACACCTATTATTTCCTCTTTTTTCTTTTTTTTCTTTTTTTCTTATACATACGTTTATACGTTCATACATACACACATATGATTCGTGACACGACGCATAAAATAAGCGTCCGCAGATGTTTACATAAACCAAGTGTGAGAGCACGTCGAGGTTTAGAATGGATGGATGGATGGAAGGAAAGCAAAGAAAATACATATATATATATATTTTATGTGAACGACAAAATTTTTATTCACATATAATTACATTCGGTTTTTTCATGTGTATTAAACACTAAAGCCAATAGCTCGCAATCGACGAGCTGATGCTTGTTAAAGATGTTGCTATCACGTATAGCGTCTTCGGACGCGATGTTGGAGAATCGCGTATACTTGACATCAACCGTATCAACGAGTCGAACTAATCGTTCGAACGTTACGTCGATACATCCATCAAACGCAAACATTCGGCGTAGCGTCGTTTCGATCATCGTAATGCGTACGGATGAAGAATCCAAGCGCACGAGCGTGACATCGTTCATCGTGCACACTCTAACGGTTAGCGGTCCAACGCTTATGAAATTGTCTTTGTGTTCGTTTCGCAGCATCTTGTAAATATTACATCGCTGCTCGTAGAGACCCTTCCAC
>NW_017300311.1:445075-445532 GCF_001594075.2 Trachymyrmex cornetzi
CGTTATTTATTGTATAAGAAACGTTTCGTTTTGCGTATAGAACATTAAAACTTACGTGTTACTGCAGTCTTTCTTCGTTTCGTACGATGTATTGCTTTCTTTGGCGAAGTACATTTTGTCGACTGTCCATACAAGTGGATATCACAAGACTGATTGTACCCGCGTAAATTGCGGAGTATATGGTAAAACTTTTAGAATTGAAGAGGGGGTAACCCCTCCCCTTTTTCCAAGAATTGCGAACATGTCGCAACACGTTTTATCGCGGTTTTTTTTCTACGTATTTTCTTTGTTCGCGAGTTTTATCAACGTTTATACGTTATGGCTTATACGACGACGACGACGGTGACGACTTTGATGCTTTTTCCCAAGGATATTTCCAATATTTAGTTTCTTCCTTCTTCTTCGGCGAGGTACTTTGCGATTCTTTCTGCAAGAGAGGTTCCCTTTCGCTCGGAGA
>NW_017300311.1:449602-451623 GCF_001594075.2 Trachymyrmex cornetzi
TTAGCAGAAACGGTAACGCGCCGCCACGTTTCGCCGTCGGAAGTATCCGCTTTTTTGTAGCCTTTTTCCTCATCGTCTTCTTCTTCGGTTTCATGCCCATGCCGATCTTGGTCTTGGCTTTCATCGTTGCCCAGACGGCTGCAGCGGCGGCTCTCTCGCTCAGAGCCAAATCTCTCGCGACGACGCGTCCTAGCGCTTTGTCGGCGAGTATCTTGTCCGCCGCGTGTCTATCGGTGAGATCGTTGCTCCGAGAATACGCAATGTCGTGTTCCCGGCACGCCGCGTCCAGTGGATTTATGCCCGCGTCACCTCTGGCTAGCCGCTTCGTCAGCCGAGTGCCCGGGCCGCAAAACTGGTAGCCCGGGATATGTAACTCGAAAGGAAGCGCGTTTATCGCTCGATTTAGCAGACCGCCGCGCGACGCCGACATTCGCTACAGTCCTTTATCTTAGGTGCGGGACCGTCGATGTGCGTTCGCTGCCACGGCTGATTGTAGTGCTCGTCGCAGCGACGATACGTTTGAACCTCCGAATCAGCCTTCACGTGTTCCGGAAGCTTGTGCCAGACGTGTTCGATGTAGTCGCCGTACACGCGTAAGAGTACGACCTTCGGTATATATTGCAACTACTCGGCGCTCAAGTCTCGAATATCGGAAGGATGACACAGCGCGAGATACATTTTGCTACTGTGCGATTCGCGGGTTCGCGCGCCTTTAAATAGTCGTTCGAGAGTTCGTAGCCTTTAGTGCGAGCCATGATAAAAATACAAGGGTATGCTCATCAATTGTCTAAAACTCGTTCAGCTTGCGCATGTCCTTGCCTACGTCATATTCGGGTACGCGTTGATTGGTCGGTTCTGATTCGGGTGCAATCGGTGGTTATCGGTCGTAATTTATCATGGTGTCCATGGCGTAGTGCACGTTGTCATCGGTAGAAGTTAATGTTAAAAATATTTTCACGATGACCTGCATAGTGAAAGGATGCGGCAATTATATGAAAAAAACAAAAAAAAACTGAGGGAAGTAAAATTAAATATTTTACCTTTCCAAAACAATCTGAAATTGCTGAACAGTGGCGTAAGCCACTCGTTGTGACGTAAGCAAGGACAAAAATCTGATTGGTCATGCGCATGAGCATACCCTTGTCTTTTTATCATGGTGCGAGCATGAAATTCGTGCGGCAACCGCTAACGATACGCGTCACAAACTGTGACGCGAAATCGCGAATGATGGAAGGCGGCGCGGAGAGGCGCAAGCACGGCGAAATGCTGCCGAATACTATCCGCGCGATCATTTGCGGCCCGTCGAATTGCGGTAAAACCAACGTTCTCGTAAGCTTGCTCGAGAGCTCGAATGGCGTACGTTTCGAGAACGTGTACGTCTACTCGAAATCGCTGCAGCAGCCAAAATATCGATATCTCGAAGATTTATTTACGTCTATCGACGAAATCGGCTACTTTACGTTCTCCAACAACAGCGACGTCGTTCCGCCGAGCGAGGCGCGTCCAAATTCTATTTTTATCTTTGATGACGTGGCATGCGACAAACAGGATGCGGTGAGAGAATCCTTTTCGATGGCCCGCCACGCCAACGTCGACTGCTTCTATCTCTGTCAAACGTACGCGAGGATACCTAAACATCTGATACGCGACAACGTGAACCTGCTGATCCTGTTCAAACAGGACGGTACCAATTTGAAACACATTTACAACGATCACGTGAATACCGACATGTCGTACAACGAATTTTGCGCGTTGTGTCACGACTGTTGGCAACAAAAATATGGATTCGTAGTGATAGACAAAGACAGTGCGCTCACAAATGGAAGATACAGAAAAGGATTTAACGAGTTCGCGATACCGTAACGTGATCAGTCGTTGTCGATACTTCATCAGAGACAAACATGACAGATATGCGCGAACATGAAAAAATCGCGAGGGAGATCGAGAAGACGAGCGAGTCGATTCGCCAAGAAACATCGCGCTCTGAAGACCGGTAGAATCGAGGAGGACATGGCATTGAA
>NW_017300311.1:453365-454443 GCF_001594075.2 Trachymyrmex cornetzi
CGTGCTACTCATCCGGACGTGTATCTCGTGGAGAAAGTACTACGCAGGAAAGGAGACAGGGTGTACGTCAAGTGGCTGGGATTCGATGGATCGCAAAATTTATGGATACATAAAAACAACGTTGTTTGAATTTCAAGGAATGATTCGTGTATTTTTTTATTCTACATATAAAAAATATATCTACATAAGTATATAAACGTGTAAAATATTTTTTTATTATCCTTTCCATCTTCGTTTGAAGTATATATAAAATACTTATAAATGTACGATACATGAAATAAAATGAAAAATAATAGTAATATATATAATTGGTACTGCAAAAGTATAATAGTAATACATATATATATATAAATGTAAAAAGCATACATAAAGTGAAACTTAAAATAGTAATACATATATAAATGTAAAAAAAATATACATAAATTGAAACTTAAGGTGATATACAATAGTATATAATACGTAAAAATAATAGTAAAAAATAATACGTATAAATGTAAAAAACATACATAAAGTGAAACTTAAAATAATGATAATATATAATAGTAATACTTATATAAACGTAAAAACATACATAAAATGAAACTTAAAATAATGATAATACATAATAGTAATACATGAAGCATAATACGTAAAAAATAATAGTAATACATAATAGCAACAAATAATACATATAATACATATACTACATATAATACATATATTACAAAGGTATCCGCCAATGTCCCCATGGTAACGTCTCCGTCGAGTCGGGTACGACGTATCGTTTGTCATCGTATGGACTCAGAGCGATTTTCGATTCGGATATCGTGTATACCTCGTGTAATTTTGATCGTATACACGACTGACGACGAGTCATTTCGATCTCTTCGTTCAAACACCGCGTGTAATCGTCGAACGTTATCGTTCGCGCTACGACGTTACTCTTTACACCTTTCACCTTTTTGGTATCCTTCTTACCGTCCACCCTCACCGCGTACATCTTCGCTCTGAGTCCAACGAATTCGATCATTATCATACCGTTGTTCTCGTCCTTCATCAGACCGGGTACTTTTTTATTCGCGAGAGGCATACCGTACGC
>NW_017300311.1:456345-456919 GCF_001594075.2 Trachymyrmex cornetzi
CCTTGTGCCGCTGATATGTGTACGACACATCTTCCTTGTCAGGTTCCGTCTTCTGTAGGACGCACTCCAGGTCGGCGTTGACGACGAACGGCACTCGTTCCTGGTTGCGGTGGTTTCCAAATTCGAGCCATCTATCGTCCTCGCTCGGCAGGAAGTCGTTCAGTTTTTGGCAGTCTATTGTGTGCGACTGCAACCTTTTTCTCGACCCAAAATAGTGAAGGCACCTGTAAATAAAAAACAAAAAAATTATAACTATTACCATTATTTTTTATTAGTAAGATGGAAAATAATTTTTTATGTGCGTACTTACCGATCACAGAAATATTTCTTGTGCTCCTTTCTTGTCAGTTGGGATCTCACAAGGCGCGACAGGTTCTTGATCCATGGGAAATGGCCTACATTGTCGTCGCGCGGATCTTGCAGGTACAGGAGATTGATATGCTCCTCCTTCTTATCGCTGGTGAGTCGTAGAGGAAGGATCTGCTTGTTCTCGATGCCGTATACGTTGATCGACACCACGTTCAAATGTTCGAATTTGTTAATGTCTTTTAATGTCATTGGAAATTCGATACCC
>NW_017300311.1:458492-459191 GCF_001594075.2 Trachymyrmex cornetzi
TATACAGTGCTTAGTACGGCTGGTCAATGCACGGATTTTCGAAGATTGCACAAATTTCTCAGCATGATCTGCATTGTTGTCACTCACATCAGCACGACATTCGGTATCGTCCATTATGTCCTCAAATTCGACTTCCATCGCTTCAAATAACTTGGTCATATTTACACCATCCATGTAATCAACGTTCGCATGATGGTCAGCCATATTTTCCACATTCATGTTTTTTGCTCACAATACTGTTCACATTACTGTTCAAAAGTAGTTTTTTAATTTGTGCACTGTGGACACTTGTTGCACGAAAATATAGTGTACAATGCTACTCTGCAGTTCGTGCAAGATCGACCATTTAATGCATCAATATAATTGATACTATGCTTCTTTATATAATGTATTCCCACGGTGTCAATGTTAGCTAAAAGCAAAAAAAAATGCACATACGGTTAAAGGACCGCCCGTTGTGTAATAAGACTGAATCATACAGTATTTGGTACGATCGTTCAGTGCACGGATTTCCGCAGCTGGTATAAAGTTTTCTTCAATATCCGTTTCGTAATCGCTCGCGTCACTGGTAAAACCGACGTCATCAGATAATATGGATTCTTCGTCGGATGAATCTTGGTCCAATATATTCTCGAAATCTACATCGTTCATGTCCTCACCGTTTCCAATGTTCTCGTCGAACTCTACACCGTCCATGTC
>NW_017300311.1:459674-460009 GCF_001594075.2 Trachymyrmex cornetzi
CGCCCCCCTCTAGCCCCGTGGCTTAGAACCGCCCTAGTATACCTACTCTCGTACATGCGCTCGAAAATTTCCTACGCTTGCCCCAAGGATTGGAACCAAAATGTTAAAGATCGTGTGCAATGTCTGATTTTATTTTATTTTTTTTATTCGTCTGCAGTCTCAGTCATTGCACACGAGTTTTAACATTTTGGTTCCAATCCCTTGGGCAAGCGTAGGAAATTTTCGAGCGCATGTACGAGCGATCGCGCGGGCGTTTGCCATTATTCGGAGACGTTCCGGAGCCACGATCTGAATCAATTATTTTTTTTTATTCGTCTGTAGTCTCAGACATTGCA
>NW_017300311.1:460064-473941 GCF_001594075.2 Trachymyrmex cornetzi
AAATTTTCGAGCGCATGTACGAGCGATCGCGCGGGCGTTTGCCATTATTCGGAGACGTTCCGGAGCCACGATCTGAATCAATTATTTTTTTTTTATTCGATCTGAATCAATTATTTTTTTTTATTCGATCTGAATCAATTATTTTTTTTATTCGATCTGAATCAATTATTTTTTTTTATTCGTCTGCACACGAGCGTTAACATTTTGGTTCCAATCCCTGGGGCAAGCGTAGGAAATTTTCGAGTGGACCGCGATCTTCGTTTGAAACTGGACGTACATTGCAAATTTTTGGACACATGTATATATGCGTGATTTTCTATTGTCTGTTATTTCTGTGTGTAGTCACCTTTATTTTTCGCTCCAAGATCGCTCCAAACTTCAACCACATTTCAATAGCTACTATTAGCATTCAAATAGTTACTATTGGTATTCCATTAGTTACTATTAGCGTTCTAATAGTTTTTTTCCGTACGGGACATTATCGAAATTTGCTGGTATAAGTATCACTAGTACCGTATTGGCTGTGTTCGGTTTGGGCGCTCATGAGCTGTAAGCTTTATTTTATCTTTAACACTTTTATTGCAGCATTTTTTGTATGTTTGCATTGAATATCACGTTAGCATACATTCCATTTCGTGTACATGTATATTAATTTACTTTCAGTCCCTGTAATGAATGTAACGTGTATGTACATTATATTTAATGCACATTTGCATTAAATTTCGCGTACAGATTGTTAAATTTCGTACACATGCAATGAAAAAAGAAGTATTCAATTTTAAGATATTAAAATGTTTTGTTCTTCTTTCCAGTTTTTAAATACTTGAAGATGTTTTAGTTTTAAACTTTTTCAATAAATAAAACACTATGTATTCGGATTGAAAACACTATGTATTTTAAATCCAAATACATAGTGTTATGTTTATAAAAAAATTTGAAACTAAAACATCTTTAAGGGGATGCTGGATCGACGGCCGAACTTGATCGAAGTCGATAGTACAAACTAGTGTTGCGAGGGAGGGAAAGAACCGGGAAGAAACCCGGAAAAAAACCTGGGAAAGAACAGGAACGAAAAACGTGTCTTCCCACGCTTTAAGGGAAAGAACCCTCCTGGCTATATTTCCTTTATATATGGCGACTGGCGACATTGGCGACAATGGCGACACTCAGAATCAACGCGTGTCAGTTTTTTTAACTATCTATGTATCTATGGCTGAAACATACTGATGTTAAAATTTTATTTTTATTAATTCCTCATTTATTGATTGTTGTTCCGTGTTCCATATAAACTTGATGTATGTATATATTATATTAAGAGAAAGTTTTTTATTTTATTTAATATAGCAACTTCTCTAACTTAACCTAACTAATCTATGTAAAAGTATGGCATAATTCTATTATTACTGTTATTATTTGTGCCTTCCTTTTATTGTAAGCTTTTATATTTTGTATTTTTTAACATTCCATTCAAGGAATTGATATCAAGATGCCACCTTCAAGGAGTAAGGTATAGATTTATTTTGTGTGTGCTAAGGATGCATCAGGGAAGATTGTGAATGTAACTTGCAAGTTTTGCGGACAAGTATATACATTTCCTAACGCTACGAAGATGCTTAAACACCTGCTTAGGAATTGCATTGAATGTTCTGAATCTATCAAGGATTACCTCAAGGAAAGTTACAATAAAACAGGTAAAACATTAGAAGTTTCTATTTATTGGAATTTAATTCCATAAATAATTTTACAGTTTCTTTCACATTTGAAGTTGAGATTACCAAGTAATGTAATTTTCTTTAAGACTTTTGAGATTATTGCTTTCGTGCTATTGAATAAGTATATTATACTTTTTGAAGAATGTATTGGATCAGTGCAAAAGTTCGTGCCCGATTTATCTCGATTTATTATTCAAACTTCAAGCAGCTGCTATTTTTGTTAAAAATAAAATCTAAATCTTACTTTAGCTGATGAGAGAATTCAAGAATCTATTTCTTTTAATTGTGATGGTTTTGATGGAGTTATGAGCAATCAAAGTCAAAATATTCATTTTATTTAATTTGCAACAACTCTCAATAACAAAAAATCGTAGGAACATTTTTTGAAAATGATTTTATAGGGAAAACTTTAAGCTTTCACAACAAATAGTCGAAAATTTGCTCTAATTTTTTTTCAGGCACGCTGCAGAGCTACAAAGTGAAAAGAAAATTTTTCATTTTTTTCAGTTCGTAGTTTTCTATATATAAAAATTACAAAACTGATATAAATTCGAAAAATGTAGTAACCATTCGAAAGTAGAGATTTTAAGTTTTAAAACTCTTTTTTTAAATTTAAATTTCGTTTATTTTAAACAAAATTTCAGCTGTTTGAACTTTGAATAATAAATCGGGCACGAACTTTTGCATTGATCCTATATTATGTGTATTTTGTATTTGACATTAATATTTATTCCATACTTTTTAATTTTAAAGAATATCAACTTTCGTGAAGAAACAATAAACGTGGATGAATGTGATAGTATTGAAATTATTGAAGATGAACAGATGTTGAACAATCAACATGTTGAACAATCAACATGTTGAACAAATAACAGTGCAAATTCATCCATTAATATTAGTTTCTCTAATCAGCAAGTTTTAGCTCATAATAAGCAGGATCAGTTAGATGTCCCACCTACTAAAAAGGCAAGAAAAATGTGTCTGTCATCTTTTTTGGATTTTATATCGAAAACTGAAAAAGACAATTTAGATGAATTATTTGCAAGAACTGTGTATGCATCGGGATATTCTCTTTCTTTATTTGAGAGATCAGATATGACTGTAGCATTTAAGAAGCTATGCCGATCATATAAGCCACCTTCTCGTTATCAGTTAGGTGGAAAGTTACTTGATAATGAGTATGACAACGTTATGAAATCTGCTTCGCTCAAAATATCTAAGGCTTTGGTTTTGACTATAGTGAGTGATGGTTGGACAAATCGTAGATCTGAAGCATTATGTAATTAATTTTGTCCTTGGTACACTCGAACCTATTTTCTTCAATAGTATTGAACCTGGTACTCAAAGAGAGAACTCTGCTTATATATCAAATCAATTAATTTCGGTGATTGAAAAATTAGGATCAACTCATGTTATGCTTATAGTCACTGACAATGCTAGTGCTATGCTTGCTGCTTGGAAATTAGTACAAGCCAAATATACACATAATTATGCCATTGGTTGTGGGGCACATTGTTTAAATCTTTTGTTTAAGGATTTTATGATAACAAACCTGTTAAAGACTCTTTTGCAGAAGGTTAAAGTCGTTTTAATGATTAAAAAAAAAAAGATTAATTATGGCTGTGTTTAGAAAGAAACAGAAGGAAAAATATAGCATAATGTAGTTAGTCTGGTTGTACAATCTCCTACAAGATTTAATGGTGCATATTTAACATTTAAGTCCATCCAAGCAAATAAAAGAGCACTACAAGAGACTGTTCTCTCAGAAGATTTGGATATTCCAAGTAATATTCGTACCTATATCTTAGATGACAGGATTTTGGTCAGACTTGACTTATGTCATTAAATTCCTTCAGCCCGTAGCGGATGGAATCTTGCTCGTGGAAGCTGATGATGCAAAGCTATCCCATACAGTGCCATATTTATGAATATTAGAAGTAAAATAATATCATCGAAAATAATATCAGAGAATCGCCTTTTTCTCTTGATGATACTTCAAGAATTAAGAAGGCTCTCAAATATCGTATGGAGTACGATATGAAAGATATACACAAAGCAACTTATCTTTTAGATCCTAACTTCTGTGAAAAAGGATTAAGTGACATGGAAATTCTTGCTGCAACACAAGTGATTCAAAACATTGCTACTATTCTCAAACTTAATATAGATAAAGTAATTCAGAACTTACTAGACTTTAGAATCAAGAAAGGTTTTTATCAAAATAATATTTTATGGAAAACAGTAAGAAGCAGTGATCCAATTAAATGGTGGGATGGATTTTGTCAACAGCAGCCGGTTTATCCTATTGCAATGCGCCTTTTGTCGCTTCTCCCATCATCTGCAAGTTGTGAACGTATTTGGTCAGATTATGAGTACATACATTCAAAGAAAAGAAACTCCTCAATCAAAGAACCGAAAAGTTGGTGGCTGTTAAAGCTAATCTTCGAGTATTGAAAAGAGAAAATTTATTTCATTTCTGAGGAGAGCTCTGAAAAAAAGGAGAAAAGTAATCTTCGAACTCGGTGCAATACCACTTTTGGAATTCGAAGAGGAAGGCGAACAGAATAATGATAAAGAATCCTTTGAGTTTCCTGACAATTATGCATATGATGATAATGATAATATTATTTCTAGTGATTCGTCAGTTAGTACTGTTAGTAATTCCGATACTTTGGAATAAGAGTAAAAAGCAGCTAATCTTTTAATAAAATTATTATTATTTACCAAAGAAAAATATGTGATGTAAAATGCTGTGAAATACTTATAAGTATTATTAAGTAAAATTAAAGATGTGTTTTAAGTTCAAGTGTTTCAACTTTCAAAGTTTAATATCTGATTTGCATTATAATATAATATTTGTTGTTTTAAGATTTTTATTTGTATGTCATTTACATATAATACTATATAACAAAATAAAATTACTTATAATTGATACTTAATATGGAAATTTTCTGATTCTGGTTTGTAATTTCTTAATTTTCTTATCCTACATGTTTCTATCTTCACAATAATGTTCATTATTCTAAGCTTATATTTATTTTTAACAATTTTTTAATGTTTAATGTATTTTGTTTTTCATGCTGAGCTTTAAAAGTGCTAAAAAAATTTTAATAATAACACTTTGATATTTTTATAATTACATTAAAAAAAAGTTTTTTCCCAGTTCTGGATTCTTTCCTTGAACAAATTCCGGGAAAGATAGGTTCCTTCCCGGAATTCGTTCAAGGAAAGAATCCAGAACTGGGAAAAAACTTTTTTTTAATGTAATTATAAAAATATCAAAGTGTTATTATTAAAATTTTTTTAGCACTTTTAAAACTCAGCATAAAAAATAAAATACATTAAACATTTAAAAACTATTCTTTCCCGACGATTTAAATTTCCCGGGAAATTAACAACACTAGTACAGGCATTATTAAATTCCAAATTCGATAATAGTGACATTTTTCGTTCATTTCTTACACTTATTATATATCGTTGTGTCTCGTTCAAACTCATTCATCTGTCCTTATCTAACATATTGCAACGCCATCTCTTAGAAAGAGATCAATTAAAATACTGCTCGGTTTCATGGCTTCACGTCAATTTCGCTCAATATACAAATGAAATTTTCGGCGACTCTTTTCTCTTATACTAAAGCTCCTACCTCGTTTCTAAAAGCATAGGATTATTCTTCGAGGTTTTCTGTAGGCTGCTGGCTACTTATTTTAAACCGGTAAAATCTGAAACTCTTATACGCAGCACATATTGTGACGAGTTGACTGCAGGAGCCGGTGACAAAACTACAATTTTTCTTTTTCTTTCATTTTTCGTATTAAATTGTACCTGGCAGCCAGTGTTGTTGTTAATACTTTAATTATGGAGAAGGACTTTTCAATCCATAAACACAATTAAGAGAAAAGAATCTTTAATAATTAATGGCAAAACAGGACACACCAGCATCACCTTAAGTGTTTTAAAAATGGAGACAAGAACAAAACATTTTAATATCTTAAAATTAAATACTTCTTTTTTCAGTGTGTACATTATATTCCATGCATGTGATATACTTTCCATACATTGATATACTTTCAGTCTCTGTGTTGAATTTTCGTATATATGAACATTAAATTTCATAAAAATTTTATGTAAATTTACACTTTTAAAGGTGGCTTAATAATATAAACAAATAATATAATGCAATTAAGGAGCATAAAGCCACAACTCAAGATGATATTAGACCGAATGTAATATATTTCAAATTAATACGTTAAAATATAAAAAATTATAAATGTTTCGGTCAAATTTTGACTATTACCAGTACAATAACGCATAAATGTTACAATATAATATTGATATAATTGTCCTCTAAGTATTCCGATATTAAGATCTCATTCAAAACTTATGCGGTTAAAATTCTATTATCCATATAAAAATCAGGAGAAATTCATTCGTCTTAATGATAATTAATGTTCAGATTTTTGTTAATAATTTTTTTCTAGACTGCTGTGTGACAAACACAAGACTTCCAGATTCTATTTGGTAATAAAAACTTTTTTATTTTAAAAACTATTATTATAATTCTTATGTTAGATTAAAATTTCTTGTAAATTACAACATATAAAACATATCTGTGTCTGTGAACAACGATCCTCACAATTTTAGTATAATGCTAATATATTTGTATAAATATTATACTATACTGTTTAGATGGTTAGATGATACGAATAATGAAAAGAATTATTTTTACAAGAAAGTGAGATATATATTAACTACACCAAGTTACTTTGAATTTCAGTCTTTTATTACTTATGTGGGACAGGAATTATATATAGAAGGGGGAATATAATTCTTAGTAAGTTGGAGTATTTGTCAATTAAGGGGTAAATAGATATCTGGGAATCGATCTGTATCACTTTGCATATTTACTCCAGAGCTTTGTCTTTTTATATGTATTATCTCTGAAACTAATCTTCTAAAATATAATTGCTCTGAATCTAAAATCATTATGTTATCCCAGTCAATTTTGTGATTATAATCAAGTTGATGATGAGAAATTACAGACATTGTGTTTTTAGGCTTTTTGATATCAGATTTATATTCCTTTATACGAATGTTAAGCTTTCTTCTGGTTTGTTCGACATATGAAGATTCACAGTCAAGGTAACTTATTTTATAAACGACATTCTTGTGAATGATCTTCTTTTTTTAATTTATTTTATAATTTAAGTTCTTTTATTAAGACTTTGCCAGCCTTAATAAAAGAACTTAAATTTTTTATAGGTTTATGGGCAATTCTAAAATTGAATTTTTTTTTGTTATGGTTTAAAATTTTTTATATATATTTTTTAAGTACGGGACACCAAAAATTTTTTTTTTCATCAATAAAGTCAGAGATGATATTTTTATGGTCTTTAATACTATCTTAATTTTTTTTTAAGAAAGTGATTTGATCCTATTATTAATGGTGGAGAAAAAATTCCAGAAGATATCCATTGTTTAATAATGAGTTGATTAGAAACGAAAAATTTTTTTCATGGAATCTTGGATGGAATAGGAATAAAATTCCAGTTGTCCAATAATGACACCTCTCTTATGTTCCGTGGGATGATTAGAATTAAAATTGGAATATCGATCTGAATTTGTCGACCTTATATAATATCAAAAACAATTCTTTCATCCTCCGTTAACAATATTGCATCTAGGAAACTGATTCCTCTATCATCGCCATATATTCTTCGTTGCAAAAGATAAAAAAACTTGAACATAATTTAATCAAAATATTGTTAAGTATGGAATTATAAGACGCTTATAAACTATAAGCATATTTACAACACAAATTATTTGAAAATTACAGATTAATTAATTGTTCATTATTTATGGATAAGTTGTGCATTTTTCCATCGTCAAGAATATAATTTTAATAAAATGTGGTTTCAAGAAAATGATAGAATTAATAAATAATCAATAATTTACATTTAGTTCAATCTCGTAAGAAAGTGTTAAACATATTAGAAGATAGTGTTAAACATATTAAATATAATATAGTTACCACTAAATCAGTTAATAATAATTCTAATTCATAATTTGTTCCCACAAAAATAAAAAAAATTTCCACAGAAGAAATTAATAGTACTTATAATAAATACTAGTAGTAATTAATAGTAGAAATTAATAGACTCAGAGATGAAATATCGTATTAATGTTAGCCCTGATAATTTTGATCTTAATTACAATTTAAATAACATAAATGATAAATGGATCATTAATCTTAGTAGCACTGATATTCAAGACAATGTTAAACTTATATTACAACTTGGTCAACCTTTCAATCAACCTAATAACATTATCAATAAAGAAGAAAATTTAAATAGAATTTATTAAGCATATCGAGAACAATTTAATCAAAGTAGATTTAATTAAATTACGTGTTCCTTCAAGTAAATTACGTGAAGGAACACGTAATTTAATTAGAATTAATTCATTATCTATTTTACAAAAAATACATTACATTAATCCAAATAATACTAATAACGAATCGATTAAGGAAGATTTAATAGCATTGAATAATTTCATCTCTGACCATCCTGATGTACTAATCACTAGGTCTGATAAAGGCAATACTACTGTAATATTAAATTTAAATGATTATATATAACGAAAAAATGCAATAAATTTTATCGGATTGTGACACGTATATGACTATAAATAAAAAATAATGTCTTGTTTAAAAAATGATGGAATTTTGTACATCGCTAACATAATGGAAAACCAAAAAATTTATTGATCGAGATACTTATAAAAGACTGCATACTTCGGACGGAGAATCGCCAAGGGCTTACCAAAGTACATAAAGATGACTATCCTTTAAGGGTTATTATTAATTGCAGTAATAGTCCTTTCTTTAATTTAGCATCCTTTCTAAAAAAACATAGAAAAAAGCATGGAAAAAAATTTTGGTTATATAAAGAATAGTTTTAACTTTGTTAACAGACTTAATGGTATGCAATTGGAACAAAATCGTGTCCTTTGGCTGAGGTAATATTTTTCGTAATAAATTTATTAACAGTTTTAATATACTAACATCTTTATAATATATGATGCTTGATAGTAGCATCAAATTATTAAAAATTGCTTGTCAATTTAATTCGCGATTACTAGAGTAGTTATAATTGCATTTATTTAGTCCGGAAAAACAATTCGATGCGCAGTTTGTGTGAAAAAAGACTACAATATGGTATATATACAAGTACATATACATATAGTATATATTAGTAATTCAAGATTGAATTATTTTAAAGCAACGAAGATCCAGCTCCGACCGTAATAGGCATTTAAATTTCTATAGTATTGATTGTGTTTCTCACATATACGGTTTAAAAATAAAAATATTGTTTATATTTTAGAAGATTAATTTCAGAAATGATACATATAAAAAGACAAAGCTCTGGATTAAATATGCAAAGTGATACAGATCGATTCCCAGATATCTATTTGCCCCTTAATTGACAAATATCCCCACTCACTAAGGAATTATTCCCCCTTCTATTATAATTCCTGTCCCACATAAGTATAAAAGACTGACACTCAAATTAACTTGGTGTAGTTGATATCTCACTTTCTTGCAAAAATAATTCTTTTTATCATCGTATCATCTAACCATCACATTATAATACTTATACAAATATATTGGCATTATACTAAAATTATGAGGATCGTTGTTCACAGGCACAGATATGTTTTATAAGTTGTAATTTACAAGAAATTTTAATCTAACATAAGAATTATAATAATAGTTTTTAAAATAAAAGTTTTTATTATCAAATAGAATCTGGAAGTCCTGTGTTTGTCACACAGCAGTCTAGAAAAAAATTATTAACAAAAATCTGAACATTAATTATCATCAAGACGAATAAGTTTCTCTTAAATTTTTATATGGATAATCGAATTTTAATCGCATTGGTTTTGAATGAGATCATAACATCGGAATACTTAGAGGACAGTTATATCTATATTATATTGTAACATCGATGCGTTATTGTACTGGTAATAGTTAAAATTTGACCGAAACATTTATAATTTTTTATATTTTAACGTATTAATTTGAAATATATTACATTCGGTCTAATATCATCTTGAGTTGTGGCTATATGCTCCTTAATTGTATGTTTAATTTTATGAAAAATACACTAAATTTTATGCAAATGTATACAAATATACTTTTTAGTTATAGATACATTAGAAATTTAGTATATTTGTATAATATTATATAATAAAAAAATACATTAAATTTCATGTCTCTTTTAACAGTGTATATATTATTCTGTATATATTATTTCTTTGCAAATCTAATCGAAACTTTCTAGAAATTACATGTATTTAAATAATTAGACATTAATTTGTACATTTTAATTTTTTAATTCTGCTAGCTGATACATATTATATATACCTTCTTCCTTCATACATAATTGATCCTTCTAATATAATTCTAGAAATAAAATTTTCTCAAAAATGAAAAAACAATTTTTTAGCTGACAGGAAATAATTGATTAATTAAATAATGTCGGTAAAAAAAATATAATTTTGAAATGATTGAACGTTAATTTTGTTATTTTCCTTTATTTTCCCAACCCTTGAAAAACCATCCTTTTTGAGTTGTGACGGTTTTAAAGATTTTTTAATCAAGGTAGATTAGTTTTTGTTTTTGATATGGTAATGTTCACTTTTTATTTAAGGTAATAACTAAAAATCGCGCTTTTTAAATTATATTACTTTTGAAATATTGAAGCGATATACCTTTTTCTAAATAAATATACATATACAGGGTGTCCCATTTTAATCGATCACCTCAAATATCTCTTGAACAGTGCATTTTAAGGAAAAATATTTCAGATAAAAGTTTTGGGATTTTGAAGGGGACATAAGATAGTGCAATTGGTTTGATTTTGGGTGGCGTCAAGGTCAGAGCAAGATTGCTTTGAATTTTTTAAACGAAACTTCCTATTTTTCATTACGTATTCTTGTAGCTTACCTCGAGAGCTTTCCAAAACACTATAATTAAGTTCATTTTCATTAAGTACTTTACAAGTTATAAGGCTTGCAAGTTACAGCACCGCCGGCATTAGCATTACCCAAGGTGTTCGACGGTTAAAATCTCTTAAATGTTGTTCAGAATTATTACCTAGATAACATTTATCAAGATCAAGATCATTGGAGATTCTTCCTCTTATTTTCACTTTTGCACTAAAAATTTATTTCTAAATAAAAATGAAAATAAAAGGTACAACCTCCAATAGTCTTGATCTTGACAAATGTTATTCAGGTCGTGATTCTGAACAACATTCAAGAGATTTTAGCCGTCGGTCGGACACTTTGGGTAATGCTAATGCCTGCAGTGCTATAATTTGCAAGCCTTATAACTCAAAAAGTACTTAATGAAAATGAACTTAATTACAGTGTTTTGGAAAGCTCTCGAGGTAAGCTACAAGAATACGTAATGAAAAATGGGGAGTTCCGTTTAAAAAATTCAAAGTGACCTTGTCCTGAGCTTGACAACGCCACCCAAAATCAAACCAATGGCACCATCTTATGTCCCCCTCAAAGTCTCAAAACTTTTGTCTGAAACATTTTTCCTTAAAATGCACTGTTTAAGAGATATTTGAGGTGATCGATTAAAATGGGACATATTCTGAGTTAATAAATTCTTCAAATCAGTGTCCCGCCAGAGGAAATGTAACTTTCTACATAAAAGCAACAGGATAATTTAAATATTTTAAATAGAGACGCGGCTTCCTCGATTATCGCGTTACACCTCGTAACGTGAATAACAGAATTTTCCAAGTTTGCGCATATTGTTACTCAAGACGCCTTTTCGGTGCACCTGCGAATTGTTTATCACCTGATCTAATAAATGCAATATTTACGCCTTAGAAACGCTGCTCTGCCCGTGATATTTTATAGCCGTCTGTTTGTTTTGAAAGTTGTACCGATCTTTCGCGTGAAATAACGGAATAGCCACTATACAGAATTAATCGCATATCTCCCCTTGTTTCCACTCGTGTTTGCTACCCCTTTTTTTCTCTTTCCCGGTTTTCCTCTTTATTCTTATCCCTTTTATTTTGTACGGCCATTTAAAAATCTCTTTGTTTCCTTCCGCGTTTTGAAATGCTAATCTCTTCCCTCCTCTCGCTTCAAATAAATCTCTCAGAAAATACATTACTTGTGTACGTATTTAAGCGGTTGTATATTTAATCGAAATATCACGTTTCTAATTATTTTAATATAAAAGAGATAATCTCTGAATATTTTTTAGTTACCTTTTTCTAGATCTCTTCCTTTGTTAATTATACAATATTAACGAGACACTTTCTTTTTTTGGAAGATGTAATGTGTAGGGTAATATTATTCTTTTAATATTAAAAAGTAATAACGAAAATATATGTGTGATACTAATGCTGCATTGTTGACGTAAGACTATTAAATAATATATGAAAATTACATAATACAGTATGAAAATAACAAATACGAAATACAGTAGTGGACAAAATAAATCATACACCTTCAAAGAAATTGAAAATGTTTGTGTAACTATTTTTTTAACAAGCAAATAGATTATTGGATACAAGTAAATCAAAGCATTTGAAAGTATTTAAATAAAGGAAATGTGATATAATTAAAATTGTGCTCAATTCTTTTGTAAAAAATTTATTTTTCAATATTGATACATTTTACCCTGGACAAAATAAATCATACAGATTTAGAAATAATAAGTAACAAACAAATAAAATTAATTTTAATGGTGCTTAGTACTTGGTGTGCCCGCCTTTTGCTTTTAATACTGCTTCCAGTCGACGAGGCACACTTTCGACTAATTTCTTCAAATACTCAGGATCAATTTTATTCCAGGCCTTCTGGAGTGCTGTATAATACGATATCTTGTCAGTTACGTTCGTTTTATTCACGTTTCCATCTAAATAAGCCCACAGATTTTCAATTGGATTCAAATCTGGTGATTGTGGCGGCCATTCGAGCAGTTTTATTTTATTAGATTTGAAAAAGGCAGTGGTTTTTTTTGCCTTATGCTTCGGATCGTTATCTTGTTGGAAAATAAAGTTATTTTCTAAATCTAATTTCAAAAGAGATTCTTCTAAATTCTCTGACAGTATGTCAATGTATCCTTCTGCCGTCATAATGCCTTTAATTCGAGCCAAATTACCGACACCAGACCAGGCAAAGCACCCCCATATCATGATATTACCACCTCCATATTTTATAGTCTTTTGAATATTTACTTCTTTGAGAGCTTCACCAGTTTTTCGCCATACCCTAGACCGTCGTTTTTGTCCGAATAATTCAAATTTGCTCTCATCCGACCATAATACTTTTTTCCAAAAATCTAGAGGCATATTCACGTACTTTTTAGCAAATTCCAATCTCTTTTTCTTATTTCTTTTATTGATGAAAGGACGCTTTGATGCGAACACGCTTTTCAATCCAGATTCCTTAAGTCTGCGACGCACAGTGCGACTGCTGACATTCAGATTCATCGATTCCACAATATTTCGCGATGATAGCCTCGGATTTTGTTTTATCATTCGAACAATTCTGGTGTCATCACGAGAAGTTGTAATCCGCTTTCGACCTTTTCCGGAATAGTTTGTCACAATCCCATGTGTTTTGTACTTTTTCCAAATGTGTTGCACTGCTCCAACAGAGATTGCATATTTATCAGCGATTATTCTAAAGGAATCACCATTCTGTCGGTCACGAATTACCAAATTTTGGATATCAAGAGAAATTTGCTTCCCTGACATTGTTCTTGCTCGTCACAATTATTACTGATCCACCAAACACGTAAATTATACTCGTAGATACAACGTAAACAAACAATGAAATGACGAACAGTAACAGAACAACGAAATGTAAACATTGACGGGATCCTATGTTATACTTATTTAAGTGTATGATTTATTTTGTCCAGGGTAAAATGTATCAATATTGAAAAATAAATTTTTTACAAAAGAATTGAGCACAATTTTAATTATATCACATTTCCTTTATTTAAATACTTTCAAATGCTTTGATTTTCTTGTATCCAATAATCTATTTGCTTGTTAAAAAAATAGTTACACAAACAATTTCAATTTCTTTGAAGGTGTATGATTTATTTTGTCCACTACTGTATAT
>NW_017300311.1:474091-477285 GCF_001594075.2 Trachymyrmex cornetzi
TTTACCAAATTTCAAATGATCATAAATTGGTAAATAATGAAGATAAAAATATTTTTAAAAAAGCAAAATGAAGCTTGAAATGTCTACTTTAAGATTATTTGCATGGAAATTATACTAGGCCATTATTTTCAAAATAGCGGATGACAAGTAACAACATGAGAAAATGGATAATCAAAGGTCCAACTTTGCGATGTTGTGAATCAGGATAGTGGACAAAATAAATCATACACCTTCAAAGAAATTGAAAATGTTTGTGTAACTATTTTTTTAACAAGCAAATAGATTATTGGATACAAGTAAATCAAAGCATTTGAAAGTATTTAAATAAAGGAAATGTGATATAATTAAAATTGTGCTCAATTCTTTTGTAAAAAATTTATTTTTCAATATTGATACATTTTACCCTGGACAAAATAAATCATACAGATTTAGAAATAATAAGTAACAAACAAATAAAATTAATTTTAATGGTGCTTAGTACTTGGTGTGCCCGCCTTTTGCTTTTAATACTGCTTCCAGTCGACGAGGCACACTTTCGACTAATTTCTTCAAATACTCAGGATCAATTTTATTCCAGGCCTTCTGGAGTGCTGTATAATACGATATCTTGTCAGTTACGTTCGTTTTATTCACGTTTCCATCTAAATAAGCCCACAGATTTTCAATTGGATTCAAATCTGGTGATTGTGGCGGCCATTCGAGCAGTTTTATTTTATTAGATTTGAAAAAGGCAGTGGTTTTTTTTGCCTTATGCTTCGGATCGTTATCTTGTTGGAAAATAAAGTTATTTTCTAAATCTAATTTCAAAAGAGATTCTTCTAAATTCTCTGACAGTATGTCAATGTATCCTTCTGCCGTCATAATGCCTTTAATTCGAGCCAAATTACCGACACCAGACCAGGCAAAGCACCCCCATATCATGATATTACCACCTCCATATTTTATAGTCTTTTGAATATTTACTTCTTTGAGAGCTTCACCAGTTTTTCGCCATACCCTAGACCGTCGTTTTTGTCCGAATAATTCAAATTTGCTCTCATCCGACCATAATACTTTTTTCCAAAAATCTAGAGGCATATTCACGTACTTTTTAGCAAATTCCAATCTCTTTTTCTTATTTCTTTTATTGATGAAAGGACGCTTTGATGCGAACACGCTTTTCAATCCAGATTCCTTAAGTCTGCGACGCACAGTGCGACTGCTGACATTCAGATTCATCGATTCCACAATATTTCGCGATGATAGCCTCGGATTTTGTTTTATCATTCGAACAATTCTGGTGTCATCACGAGAAGTTGTAATCCGCTTTCGACCTTTTCCGGAATAGTTTGTCACAATCCCATGTGTTTTGTACTTTTTCCAAATGTGTTGCACTGCTCCAACAGAGATTGCATATTTATCAGCGATTATTCTAAAGGAATCACCATTCTGTCGGTCACGAATTACCAAATTTCGGATATCAAGAGAAATTTGCTTCCCTGACATTGTTCTTGCTCGTCACAATTATTACTGATCCACCAAACACGTAAATTATACTCGTAGATACAACGTAAACAAACAATGAAATGACGAACAGTAACAGAACAACGAAATGTAAACATTGACGGGATCCTATGTTATACTTATTTAAGTGTATGATTTATTTTGTCCAGGGTAAAATGTATCAATATTGAAAAATAAATTTTTTACAAAAGAATTGAGCACAATTTTAATTATATCACATTTCCTTTATTTAAATACTTTCAAATGCTTTGATTTTCTTGTATCCAATAATCTATTTGCTTGTTAAAAAAATAGTTACACAAACAATTTCAATTTCTTTGAAGGTGTATGATTTATTTTGTCCACTACTGTAAATTTTATAAATAATATGAAAATAACAAATACGAAATAAATTTTATAAATAATAAGAATCTTAATTTTAGACCGTATATGTAAGAATACAATCAATACTAGAAATTAAAATGCCTACAACGGTCGAAGATGGATCTTTAATACTTAAATAATTCAATGTGAATTATATACTATATATGTACATACATGCATATATATCATATTCGTAGTCATTCGAACTGCGCGCCGAATTGGTTTTCCGGACTTATAAACGCAATTAAACTATTGTAATAATATCGAATTAAATTAAACTGACAAGCAATTTTCTAATAATTTGATACTTAATCAGGCATCATATCAGAAAAATGTTAATGTGCTAAAAACCTGTAAATAAATTTATTGCGAAAAAATTTGCCTCGGTACTCTAACGGACGTTCGTACGGAATACAAGGGATTTGAGTTCGACTCCCTGAGGTATTATTTTTCGCAATAAATTTATTTACAGTTTTTAAGCACATTAACATCTTTCTAATATGATGTCTGATTGAGCATCAAATTATTAAAAAATTAATTGTCAATTTAATTTAATTCGTGATATTATTACAGTACTTTAATTGCGTTTATAAGTTCGGAAAATCAATACGCAGTTCGAATAACTATAAATAAGCATATACATATATCTATAGTATATATATATATATATATATATATATATATACACTTAGTTCCAAAAAAGCGGTACACTATGAATTTGGGAAAAATTTACCAAATTTCAAATGATCATAAATTGGTAAATAATGAAGATAAAAATATTTTTAAAAAAGCAAAATGAAGCTTGAAATGTCTACTTTAAGATTATTTGCATGGAAATTATACTAGGCCATTATTTTCAAAATAGCGGATGACAAGTAACAACATGAGAAAATGGATAATCAAAGGTCCAACTTTGCGATGTTGTGAATCAGGTGTCGCCGCTCAATGGGACAACATGCACATGAAAGTATAGAATTTTATCTTTAAGATGCTTTTTTACCGACCTCGATACGATCATTTTTCGCTGAGTTGTTCAAAATTTGAGATACCGCTGTCATTAGCTTAAACCTTAAATTATGCTTGTAATTTTTCCCAATATGAATCGCATGGAGTTTGATTGATTGAAACACCACATTGCGTGCGTACGTGCGTGCGCGCGTGCGCGTGTGCTTGTGCGTGCGCGCATGCATGCGTGCGTGTGTGTTAGTAGAGATAGGGACCCCATGGTTCGTCACTTCCGTAGAATTTAGTGACTCCAAACCCTCTCGTGTGTGTGTGTGTGCGCGCGCGCACGAAAGAGAGAGAGAGAGAGAGAGAGAGAGAGAGAG
>NW_017300311.1:479090-484910 GCF_001594075.2 Trachymyrmex cornetzi
CCGAGTGCCGACATACTGCCAACGTTGGTCCAATCTTGGTCCGACGATAGCCTCAAGTCGTCTTTAGATAAGGGTCGGCTAACGGAGCCTGGGCCGACGTTGTGCCATGTTCGGTTAATGATAGTCAGTTGCCGTGATGTCGCCAACGTCGGCCCAACGTTCAACGTCGGCTGATAGTCGGCAAACCTTACCTGGGGAATTGACCAATCACAGTAGTGACCGTTAGGCCAGTAGCGAATCTAATGTTACGATTTCCTTACTGATTACGTCTTACGGACTTACATTTTTGTATGTGCCATGGGCTTAACGCTAAGAGCAGGACACACACATACACAGCACACCCACACACCCACAACATACACACACACACACACACACACACACACACACACACACACACACACACACACGTACACGCACGCACGCAATGTGGTGTTTCAATCAATTAAACTTCATGCAGTTCATATTGGGAAAAATTACAAGCATAATTTAAGGTTTAAGCTAATGATAGCGGTATCTTAAATTTTGAACAACTCAGCGAAAAATGATCGTATCGAGGTCGGTAAAAAAGCATCTTAAAGATAAAATTCTATACTTTCATGTGCATGTTGTCCCATTGAGCGGCGACACCTGATTCACAACATCGCAAAGTTGGACCTTTGATTATCCATTTTCTCATGTTGTTACTTGTCATCCGCCATTTTGAAAATAATGGCCTAGTACAAATTCCATTCAAATAATCTTAAAGTAGACATTTCAAGCTTTATTTTGCTTTTTTAAAAATATTTTTATCTTCATTATGTCACGAGTGCCATTGCACAAGTTCTAGAATGTTAATATTAAGAACATATGAAGTGTACATATTACAAAATATTAATGTATATTTTTAAAAACATACTGGAAAGAAAAGAAGAAGCGCAAGGCCGAAATTACGGAAGCAATTAATAGAACTCAGCCATTGCATCCTTGATCGATAATCAGAACGCTGACGAGGAAGCGCTGATTCGGCAAGGACAGCCGAGGAGAGCACGGGATAAAAGGACAAGATGCGAAGCAGATGCGGGTCATTTTGTAAAAGTCATGAGCGCGTTACGTTACTCGGTTCGGTAATTAAGTGGTAATTGTAAAAACCGTTACGATTAAAATAGTGAAAAGGTGATAACAGATTCAACTAAGTGTTTACATATGAAAGAAACGTACTTTATTAAAGAATCTATAAAAATTATAAAGTGTGTGTTTTAATTTATGATACTCCTACTGTCGTCCCCGCTGGATCCCGAAACCGTACCGTGAAATACCGATACAACAATTATTTACCAAGTTATGATCATTTGAAATTTGGTAAAATTTTCCCAAATTCATAGTGTACCGCTTTTTTTAGAACTGAGTGTATATATATATACGGTAAAATCAGGGATTATGGCATAGGCTACTAATATGGAATAGTGACTTATTTTTCAATCCAAGCATTGCAATCTGGCGGCAATCACTGAAAGTTATTGCAACTGTTACCAAACATGTCATAACAAGCAATGAACTCGGTCCGACCAACCGTTTTGCTACAATTAACATTTATTCATTTTCGTTACGTCAGAAGATCCGGCAGCTTTTTCTAAAAAGTGTTCTCACAAATTGAAGGTAAGTTTTTTAATGCTTATATTGCACAGATGGTTTTAATAATGTTGCATGAACAATATTATGCAGATTAATTGCTACTTCAAACTTGTTTATTGCTCCGGAAAGACTTTATTTGTCATATGACGACATGCAGGTAATATGGAATACATCGAGGGTTGAGAATATGGAATAGATTCCATGCATGTTAGCAACTTATTCGTGATCAGATTAGGTTAGGTTAGACTGCAGCATGTATTCTATATCAACTTATTTGCGATTTATCAGCTTATTTGCGATTTATCAGCTTATTTGCGATTTTTTATTTGTCCATGCATAATAACGTTCGTAATGATGCTATTATATTTTCTGTGTTATTGTACAGGGTGTTATTGATACATACTAGGCAGTACGACGGGTTGCGCGGTAAACTTTGCATGGTCAAGCGTGGTTTAATAGACAATGACAGTGACTTTATTACTTTATAACATAAACTTTATAATATAAATAATAAAACTTTGTAGTATAAACTTTATAATGTATAAAGTCTCTATCATTGTCTATTAAACCACGCTTGACCATGCAAAGTTTGTCGCGCAACCTGTCGTACTGCCTAGTATGTATCTGTAGCACCCTGTACAATAAAAATTGAACAGTTTTCTATTTTTCTTGATCAGTTTATATAAATAAACAGATTTGGACTTCATTTATTGTGTTATTTATTACTATGGTTAAAATTTCATCGGTATTCCATATTACATCCCATTTTTAGACCCCCCCATTTTCTCATTTTTGACTTTTTTGTTAATATTGACGTTCGACTTAAATTTTGGCGACTTTCATTTATTAGATGTTGTAGCTAACATATTCCTCAAGAGTTCTGTGTAAATTTAAAGTCTTCATATGCATTTATATCAGAGCAATGTTAATTTAAAGAAAGCTATTCCATAATCCCTGCTTTTACCCTATATATATAATTCACATTATTTAAAGCATTCAAGATCTCTTCGACCGTTATAGGCATTTAAATTTCTAGTATTGAATAGATTCTATATTTTTAAATTCTAATTCTTTCTTTTTCTATATGATATGAGGATGTAAATAAAAAGAGAAATTACAGGTTTCATTTAAGTTAATACTTTCTTCCTGTTAATCGTCTTATTGCTCATTAATCATTTTGCATTGTTTTATGTTGATATATGCTTCACATGATCACATCGGATTGAAAACTTGATCACGTTCATCACGTTTCAAAGATTTCTTTCTCCGGTCATTTGCGTTTATTGGTAGGCGATCCCGGAGAAACGTATCGTGTCGCGAATTTCGTCGAGCTCGGTCACAAACGCACGTAATCCAAATCCAATGTGATTTCCGGAAAATGGAAAGTTTTTCCTTTGATCCTGCTTATCTGTACGAGTCAGATCTCATATGGAATGCAATTCAGTTTACGTTGAGACTTGCAGTATCAAATAATGTTATACATACTAGAATCGAGTTATTATCGTTAAATTAACTTTTTTAATATTTAGTAGCGTATTTTCATTTGCATTTAAAGAAATTACATGAAGAGAAATGTTTACATCACATTTTGCGTTGAAATTATTGCACTTCGAAAGTCTCCCAAAATTTTTATATCATCGTAAATATGAAACATGAACAAGTAAATAGTTACGTTAATGGTATTTGTTTTGAATGAAAATAATACCGAACTTAAAGCTTTAATAATGAGCAAAACACTTTAATAATTACAGGAACCATTGTGATGACAATCAAAATTATAGTTATGAATGCTTGCAGTAAGTTCATGGGAATGCTTTAATTCAAGAAATTCCAAATTAACACCCTCACTCCGAAATTCTAACTGTAACTTCGACGTGGAACGGTAGATAATTCACTATCGAAATGCATCGAGGTGCGGAACGCGATTCTGGATAGGTAACAAGCGTGATAGGATACGTCGGAGTTAATTAGTTCGTAGCAAAACTCAGAGCAGTGTGTACACGATGTACATCGAAATACGCGGCAGATATGTCGAGGGAAATGTGCGTTCGGTTGAAGCGCGCTTAAGGGATCGTAGAAGATGTCTGACAATAGAATGGTCCTATCACGCCCTCAGGATTCACAGTCTGTGTAGTCGCGAGAGAGTATGATGGCTCATTTTCATCTTCTGTTTGCAATACAATATGCATAAATCTCAATATATTTCATAGAATATTGCTGGGAAATATTTAGGAAATAACGTTATTAGAAAAATTTAGGTATTTATTTATTAAAGCGCTATTTGACAAGATATATCTATATTACTTTTATGCTCTCTAAATCTGAATCAGTGAATAGTCACTAATTACTCACAATCAGTGGCATACTGATAATCAGTGAAGTTCAACTAAAAAAGGAAGAATGTTTGAGCATTACATAACTAAAATACTGATATCTACACATTAATTTCAATTTATCGATATCATATTTATTAAGCACTAAAACAAGGTTTAGTTAGATCACACAATAAAGATTAGGACTAGGTTAAGGATCTCACATTTAATTCACTGATTACCAGTGGCATACTTGGCATTGATATCAGTCATTATCCACTGATTCAGATTTAGAGAGCGTACACTATTAATCTTATATATTTAAAGAAAAAGATATTTAGAAAAGGAAATTAAACATATGTAAAGATAGAAAGATTGCACAATAAAAGCACAACTTAATAAAAAACTTGTTTTATTTTTTGGTTGGTTACTCTTTAAAAAATATTCATATTTCATTATAGTACTGTAATTCGATCCTGTTTACGACGGATACGATAGTAATTGTAATAAAGGAGTTATTTCCAGTCGCGACAATCGCATGCATGCATAATCTACATCGCGTCATAACTACTCGTTTGCATTATGACGACTCAGAAAACACGAGTATAAACAATCCGAGATCCGCTCACGTCGTCATCATATTTCATCTGGCACCCTTCTTTCTCTTCGTCGTCGCACTGACGCGTAACGGAATATTTCCCATGTAAAAAGCGCGAAATCCAGGCGGGAGAGATCGGAATGATTAAGGTCGATTATCCGTTTGGTTCAATACGAACAGTGGCTGAAAGAGGAACGGTAAAGATCGAGCTGGCGAATAGGTTGAGATTTGCAGGCTACACAAGAATCAATAACGATTGATTTTCTTCGATCATGTAAAAATTATAATACTTGTACGATGTCGTAATTGTACATTATGGTGTTTTTATTGTAAAAATACATAACAAAAATAAATCCTGTAACGATATTGCGAGCGTGACTAACTGCTAATACAACGTGACTCGCATCAATGAACACGCGGATTTCTTCTTATAACTGGTTACGTAAAAGCGCCGGGTTGCGCGTCGTAATCGACTGCTTTGTGCATCGCATACGCTTGTCTCCCGTTTGCACGTTCGACATGCAAATATGGAGAACAAGCCACCATAAAATTTTAACGACGCACTTTTTCACGCACTCGTCGCTCGAATGAAATCTCCCCGCTAAAAAAATATAACGCAAAAAACAAGTCTTATCCGTGGGGATTGTTGGTATACGTTTGCAATGAATCGCGATCGGTCAGCTCGTCGTGTTCCTCTTTATCCTATCACGTGCAATGGAAAATCTCAGTGTAAAAAAGGAGTAAACTGCAGTTTCTAAGGAAGAAATGAAATAAACGCATTCGTACAAACATTCATCCTACGTCTTGTATAATAGATCTTAACAAAATTACCTTTTTAAAAAAAGGTAAAAAAAGGCGCCAAGTGTTCATGTACATTCCATAAAAAACTGTACTTTACATAAACTAAAAAAAACCGTTACATAAATAATATAATTCAAGTGGTAATAATATTTTGTTAACTTTTTATTATAAATTACCCCTCAGTAGTACGTATGCATGTATTTAAAAAAAAATGAAATCAAATCTTTAAATTACGCCAATCAGAAAAAGAATATATAATTTCTTGCAACATATAACACATACTATTGTATTTTGCAAATTGCGAAAAGAACATATATTTTATTGCAACATATAACATTTAATTAACGAGACAAAATGATACGTAGCTTTATCTTTCTATTCAAGAGTCTTTTATATTTGCAATGGAATACATTTAATCCCAAAAAATTAAAGACGAAGCATCACAAAATGAGAAAATTTTATGAAAATAAAATTTTTTATGTAAAAAAACTTGGC
>NW_017300311.1:485690-486177 GCF_001594075.2 Trachymyrmex cornetzi
GTAATTTATAATAAAAAATTAACAATATTATCACTTGAACTATATTATTTATGTAACGGTTTTTATTTTAGTTTATGTAAAGTTCAGTTTTTATGGAAGGTACATGCACACTTGGAGCCTTTTTTTAAACTTTTTTAAAAAGGTAATTTTGTTAAGATAGCACGCATTTTGTAGTGTTAAACATCTTATATGTTCTTATATGATTAATAATATATCTCTTCACACGTGTGCGTATTACTAGAACTTATTATTTATTATCAACGTTTTCTAAAAATAATGTAGAAATGTTTTTAGCAGCTCTAGGCCATTGCTTTTTTGTAACTTGCGTATCATCAGCTTCAATCCAAGATGAACTTTCTCTATACATACTTATAAAATGATCATTTTCGATACATGAACTATAATGAAATATAGCATTCATAACTTTATACGGTTGTCCAGCTACTATTATTTCACTTGTTGGAAGAGCTCATAAATTAATTTTTTG
>NW_017300311.1:488645-489566 GCF_001594075.2 Trachymyrmex cornetzi
TTTTCTAAAAATAATGTAGAAATGTTTTTAGCAGCTCTAGGCCATTGCTTTTTTGTAACTTGCGTATCATCAGCTTCAATCCAAGGTGAACTTTCTCTATACATACTTATAAAATAATCATTTTCGATACATGAACTATAATGAAATATAGCATTCATAACTTTATACGGTTGTCCAGCTACTATTATTTCACTTGTTGGAAGAGCTCATAAATTAATTTTTTGTGGCACCTTCGCTAATGTTTCGTTTTGGTATGAAAATGAAATTAAATGGATAATTATCTATTTAATGTCAATGTCATTTTATTTTTAAATAATATTTTCCTTACAACGTTCACATAATTTATTATTTTATTTAGACCAATGTGAAAATCAAGTATTTAGTAAACTGTTAAAATTAAAACTTTCCTTGTTTGAATTGTTAACAAAAATTGAGAAAATAAAATTATTATTAGTAGTAACTTTTGTATCACTACATGTTATGCATCGACAAGTAGACATAATTTGATGCTCAACCAAATTTTCTATAAAATAATATTTAGTACAAAGAGCTACAACAAAATCAAATGCATCTCGTTTAATACCAGTCGAAAAATACTCCCCTAGATATTTTGGTACTGCGTAGGTACTCAAATTAAGTACGTACATATTCCGTTTTCATATCGATGCGCTGATATATTTAAAACATTTAGTTTATCAGAATTAAATAATTGTTTTCTAATAATAATTAAATGAAATAAACATTGTAATGTAGCATTGGCATAGCATGGAACTTTGTCAGTATTTTGAAAACCACATATAACCCAAGAAGTATAATAGTATTTTGTCGAACTTTTTGATCTGACTGTTGAACGGAAGTTATTATTTTTGGTAATGTCCATGACACATCTTTAATTTTACGATAACTCTTTTGAAATAGTAA
>NW_017300311.1:489876-496773 GCF_001594075.2 Trachymyrmex cornetzi
GCAATCGAAAGATACCGACGACATATAATAAAAGTGTTTTTAGATCTTTAATTGCGGCTGTAGTTTCTGAGTAATTTTAATCTAAAGTATATAAAAATTTAAACGGGCCGCTTGACCGCTTAACGTGTGAACGTCATTGCGTATATGTTCATGCCGTTACCAATTCACGAGGGGATATAAACGGCATGAATATATACGTAATGATGTTCACACATCAAGCGGCCTGTTTTATATTTTTATACACTTTTAATTTAAAAGTAACTTATTAAAGTATTAAAGTAACTATACAGTGAAAAAAAAAGTCGACACATAATACAGTGCCAATGAAACTATAGATAAATAAGTCGGTAAATGACAGCAATAAACGAGTGCCATCTACCGTCCAAAATATTAAAAGGAGATGACTTTTTGAGGAGACGTATCTTACAGGAAATTTTGACATTTCGGATTTCGCATCACGATATCTCCGTTCGTGGGACACGTAGAGGTAAAATAAACGTTTATTATATAATTCGGACCCAAATTATCGATAGAACTCATATTCAGAATTCCATCGGTGTAGCCTTTATTAAAAAAACCGAGAATTTCGGGTACTCGGATGCCCGCAACTCGCTGACTCGCGTAAAGACACTCGTGTCTCGCGCTACGCGCCCACTTGGCGCGAGACACTACCGTGTCTCTTGATATACTGCTCTGCAAAGCAGAACAGTATACAATAAAAATGTCAATTCTCCGCGCCGTAATAAAACATTAGAAGTATAGTGTTTGATAATTTCATTAAAAAATGTGTTATTAAGTGAACATAATTATAATGAACGTGTATAAAAACAGATAAAATATTTTTTGTAGAAAATAAGATAAATATTTTACATAAAATTATATTATAAAAAAGTGTTATAAAAAATATTTTTTAACTTCTTCCAAAATTTTAAATAAAGAATACGAATGGTTTGTTTTATCACGTACATCTAAAATAATCTTATATGATGAAAGGCAAGAAATACATCAGACGGGTAAATTCAATCAATTAACTTACTTCGGCTGAGCGAAGAGTCGCCAACAGTGTTACGTGATTTTAATTAGTTGAATTAATTGCGAGTTAAATAGAGCAGCACGCAACCGCGCAGATCATCCAAGAGGTTGGACAGTTAAATAACTTTAAAACTCGCCAGAGGATTGATATGCAAGTTCACTTCCGTCGCAGCAAGTTTTGTCACTCATGCGTTTGCTAACTCATTTAATCAGATTTAATCAAGCGCGAGATTACCACCGTGGCATAGGTTTGTGTAATCACGATGCGTTTATTTTGACATTGTTCATTGCCATCAAAGCGAAATTTCGTTGCGGTTACGCGTGTTGATTAGATCAACCGATTTCAAACAATTAGCCCGCTTAAATTGGATATTAATTAAGTCATGAGTTGAAGTACTCTCATGGTAAAATTAGCATAAATAATAATTTAATTTAATTTTCGTGATTATTTTATGATTGTTTGATTATTTCCAATTATGAATACATATTTACAGTAAATATTTGTTGCTAATTAATAAGTTGTATACAAAATACAGCGATATTTAATCAATTATTATTATTATATCAATTTTCGTGATCACTTAATATGTAATATTTCTTTCTGTTGATCTAATAATTAGATTATATATTCATTAATTAAAGCTACTTTTGAAACAGATTTTCCGAGACAATTACTAGATCGGAAAATTTTGATTAATGTTACAATTGACTGCAATAAATATTTAAGCAATCACTCGAAAACATATAAATATAACATCTTTAATGTGATTATTTATATCGTTTATTTGATAAGTCCTTCTAATGTAACTTTATATGCTTATCACGTTTGTCCATTTTCATTCACATAATATTGCTTTCGTTATATATATGTATATCGGCAGACGACATCAACAGTGATTAATTTTACGAATCGACGTTCGTATTCGCTATGTACGGTTTCAGCTTATAATTAAATTACCACCGGAACGGGGCACTTATGGAACTTTTACTTAAGCCACGTAACGTTGTATAAATTTAAATGTATTCACGATGGTCCAGATTAACTTAGCAGAGGTTTAATGCACTTGAAAGTACATATACATATAACCGGGAAACGTTCGAACCAAGAGGAAATATTATACCTCTGATATGAGAGAATTCTGAAGAGAAATACAGCTATGCATATAGAAATTTTTTTTCTTTCCTTTTTTTGTAGCTTCTCTCAAATGTCGCCGGTAGAAAACTAGGACGGCTATGAAACAATGATCCGGAGTGAAACATAAGCTTTGTTCTTGTCTTCACTTGACAAAAGTATTACATGTCGCTGAACAATGGAGATTATCAACATGATTTATGATGGAATAGCAGATATCAAGTCTTTTAAAACATATTAGTAGTGCATATAATATATTATATTAGAAAAGGACATATTTTATGTTCTCTCTCTCTCTCTCTCATAAGGAATAATATGAAAATATAGAATTGGTTTTGCGGAAAATAAAGCTTGAATTTTTATTTATTTTATTACATTTTTTCACACATAACATTACATAAGTACGTTATATTGTACGTATGCATATACAAATATATATCTTTTTAACTTGATTCATGTTTTACGTAAAATATTGTAAGTCCAATAAATAATAACTTGACTCAAAATTTTTATTATGCGTAATTTTCTGTAAATTTTACAAGAAATTCAATAGAAATTCAACTCATATTATTGAAATAAAAATAAATTCTTGATAAAATATTTTCGAACGTTTTATGTTATTAACAGGTTAACTTCCTTATTTTAATCATTTTAATTTTGTTTACAAATATGAATTCAGAGAAATTAATTTAATACTGTAAATATTAAAATGGTTAATGATTAATTACTTTTAAGTATAGAGATATTTACTTTTGAGAATTAAAAATATTGATATCAATTCTTATAATACTCAAAATAAGTAATTTATCACACAATTTATATAATACAGTAATTATAAATTTCTCTAAGGATATCTTCTTCTTCTTCTTCCCGAACGAAGAAGAATCTGCAAGCTGATTCGAGAATTCGTAGGCAAAATCTGTAGGAACATGTCGTTCGTCCTATATTATAATTCAAGAGGTTTCAAGTGACATTCAAGAAGACAAAGACGCGGCGAGTTCGAGTGGTATCTCTTGATATCTCCGCCTCAATGATCGCGGTTCGCGGTCGTAAATTTTTGAGTGTGGACGGTACTTTTGGTGCTGACGATCGCCTTTTCTCACATGCGAGAGCGAAAAGTGCTGTCCTTGAGCAGAAATTTACGGTGGATGATGAGCCTGGTCGCTCTTTGCTGGCAAAGGTAAAGGGGAAGATTCTGGGTCTCTCGCCTTCAATAGTCGTCTTCGGAAGAATTATCAGTAAGGTTTGAGTACAGAACAGAATCTCGTCTGGAAAGCCACTCACGTAGCCGATACATAGCACATTCGGGTTAGGACTTATGAGCGATTTGCACTTTGCCGTAAATTTGGCAGCAATCCGTAGGAAACAGATAAAAATAGATACATAGATATATAGATGGAGATAGATAGGTAGATATATAGAGATAGAGGGAAGGAGGGGGAGAGAGAAGCAAAGGAGCAAAGAAAAAAATAGACGCTGCCTATCGCCTTTCATACGCGCGTATTTCGCATTCAAGCATATTCCGCATAATTTATAAGAGATCGATCGATGGCCCGAACCCTTCACTCGCCACTACCGAACCTCTACAGTTTACGATATGTATCGCGGTATCGATGTCCGATATATCGAAGGTTTGATTAATGCACCGAATTTGTGCTATGTATCGCGCATAGCGTTCGCTCAGTCCTTCAGCAAATGCTGTTCGGGTCGAAATAGATTTAATGACAACAGCTGCCGCAGTTCCCCTGCCTTGCCCACGCGCTTTGTTAGTGGATTATTTTGTAGTTAATGAACGTTTATAATTGATAAGTTTATCGTGACGCGACTCGGGGAACTGTAAAGAATATTAATTAACAACTAAGAGAACCTGTAATTATTGCTTGTCAACGTTATTGTTTAACACTTATTTATATATCTGCTAACACCCAGTTTCAGCCCTAATTTTCGATTTATACGAGACTTTTGCGTTAGATAGTTTTTTCTAATTTTATAAAAATTATATCTGTACATTGAAGATGCGTTTACGACTAACACATATTTATATTAAATAATAAATTGCAATAAGATAAGATTCCTCATATTAAACCAATTAATAAATTATTATAATTAAATAATATACAAATTAAATAATATACAAATATATTATTTATAGAGGATCTTAGATCAATCGAAATAAACGCGCAATTACTACAGCGCCGATTCTTAAAGGCCCATTTGTAATCTGTTCATTGTTTAAATAATAAAGTTTGAATATCTCGAAAGTTTAAAAAGAAAAAATAAAGAAATTTATTAAATGCTACGTATTTTATAAGTTTATGGGTTAATCATTTATCTTTCATTCCGATGTTTAATGTAGTGTAAGATCAAAATGACGGGCCCAAGGAAACTGCAGACTAGGGATGTGCGATCTCCATTAATTGGATCGATTTTTGAATCGATTTAGAATCGGATTGATTGAAATCGATGTATTAAAGGATCGGAGCTGAATGAATCGATCTATTGAAGATCGATTTAATTAAAATTTTTTGGTGACATCTTACGAGAAATGTCAATGGAATAGATGTCGAATCGATGACAATTTGATGATTTCTTACTGGGATTGTAGAAATTCAACAAAATCAATTAAAACATGATTCTGATTTGCCTCCGAGTAAAATAATTTTAATTTAAAATAAAAATCTAGGTTTAATCTAACATCTGTAGTTATGACATAAATCAATTATACTAACATAAAATCGGTATAATATCGTATTATATATAAATTCAATTTGATGACAACTGTCAGTGTCAATTGGTATAAATTAGAATTTAACTAGCATTTATTTATACATTTTGTCAGTAGTAATTACTAGTTGTAACTACAGATATTATTGAACCCGATTAAGGCCCGTTTCTACCAACGCAGTTTAAAGAGTTAATTCCCAGTGACATTTGATTAACCAAAATTTAGCAAAATATTGGTTTCTACAACTTTTTTCTTTAGTTTAAATGTATATAAACTGAGTTTAAATTGAACGGCCAATTTTGGCCGTTTAGAAGTAGTTGAACTGCGGTTAAGAAATAATACTAGTGTCAAACATGGCGTATAACCTCGTACTGTCATCTTCCGATGACGAGGATATTATTATCGAACAATTTAATAGAAGAAAAAGAAGATTTAAACAACGTATTAATTATTTTGAGGAATTGGACGATACCCACACAGCAAATGTATCAAAAATATATCTTAGAGATATCTTAAAGATATATTTGGGATATGTGATATCTTTAGATACAAATATAAATTTAAAATTTAAAATTAATACAAATAATTCTTTTTTAAGAAATAAAGCAGTATCTCCTATGGAGCGATTGATGAATTTCAAAATTCAGTAGAAGACGTACTATTAAACTTTTATTCTATTATTTTCCAATATTTATCCTTCTCTTTACAAGTTATCATATCATATCTTTTATTTTCTATCACACATCTTTATAATGAGTTACTAAATCTATTAAAATAATTTTCTCGGCCTCCGAAAATTCGCAGCACGTTTACGTTGTTTATTACTTATTACGTCTTCTACGTTCATTTTTAATTTAATTTGTAACGTTATGTTCCTTACACGAGTATTCATATAACACGATATTGCATGTTGCCGTACAATACTGTTAGAACCAATATTGGATCAATCAACGACTGAGATTAATAATTTCTTTAAGTTATGACACATAGGTTATAAGTTTAGCTAAACGTTTGCATTGTAACGTTGGTAGAAACCAATCAACGTCAAATCTAGGTTTAGTTTTAACGAAAATTTGGATAAACTGGAGATTAAGGCAAAAGTGGTAGAAACGGGCTAAGGCTTTTACAAAAAGATCGATCTTTTAAAAGATCGGATCGAGATCGCACATCCCTAGTATATCCACACAAACTTGCACAGCCGCATAAACGTTTACATACAGAAAATTACTCAATCGCATTTCTCTTATAAAGACGCATCATTTTAGATTGCCAACTATATATAATATAATTCAGTGTTGTTAGACGGGCCGGATTTCTGATGCATGCGCGTCCAATGTAGCTTTAGTAACGTACCGGTCACTAATAAATAAGAGATCATTAGTCGCCTATGTAAAATTTTTTCAAAAATGTTGAAAATTTTAATATATTTTACATATTTTACATATGTATACATACATATAAATATATATAATATATTTCTATATATGTTTACGCATGTGAAATATGTGAAATATATTAAAATTTTCAACATTTTTGAAAAAATTTTACATAGGCGACTAATGGTCTCCTATTTATTAATGACCGGTACGTTACTCAAGCTACATTGGACGCGCATGCGTCAGAAATCCGGCCCGTCTAACAACACTGATATACATTTATTGGTAGAACTATACATAGTTACTATTATTACTATTATATCTGTAATAATCGTAATTATAATAATATATTATTATAGTTACAAATGTCAAACATTTTTCTCTTAGTGGAGAAAGAAATAAAATATTACCAAAGCACACTGAGAGAAAATTTTATAGTCATACACCAACTATAAAAACAACGATCCAAGTTTTGTATGTAGAACTAATATACTTGACTGAATAAACTATATTATGCTTAAGGGGATGCTAAACCAATTACCCAACTCAATCAAGGTCGATAGTACAGACTCTTTTAATTCCAAATTCGATAATAGTGGTGACATCTTTGATTTAGTTTTTACATTATATTA
>NW_017300311.1:497193-497528 GCF_001594075.2 Trachymyrmex cornetzi
AATTTAAGTAATAATACTTTTGCAATCCGTACATCCAATACAGAGATTTTTCACCGAATAGAAATGTGGTAAAACAGGGAGCTTTAGCATCGCCTTAATTCAATAATAATTTTATAATTGTTTTAAATGGAGGTACAATTTTCGATTTAAAAGTTACCGATACTAAAGTTGAATGATTACGACAAGTAATAGGTAAAAGTTGGATTTTTATGGGAAGAGAACATTAACTATAGTATTTTACAGGGAATGGAAAGTTACTTTTTAAAAGTAACAAGTTACAGTTACTCGTTACCGAGTAGGAAAAGTAACAAGTTACCGTTACTAGTTACCGATTT
>NW_017300311.1:497712-498161 GCF_001594075.2 Trachymyrmex cornetzi
TACTATTTTGTGGACGGGTACCGCTGAATAACTGGTGTATCCACAAATAAAAATATATTGTGATCTTTATTCAAACTCCTGTATGTACACTATGTACAGAAGTACCTTTCGGTACTATTGAAAATGCTTTATGGCGCCTTGCGGCGCGTGTACGCTGGGTGTAAGTGTGTACTATCCACTGCGTCCGTGTCGGATCCAATCAGCTGTCTCCACCTCGGGTTGATACGTCTGGTCCTCTTGCGGCCAGGTTCCTTGACTTCGGTGGTGTCCTTGGCAGCGGACTGCTGCGTCCTTACAGCTCCTTCAGCTGCGGTGGCTAGCGGCAACGATGGCCACGTCGAGAGTCGCTGGAAGGTCGTCAGTAAGGTCGTCGTTGTCGTCGTCGTCGTCGAGTAAAGGAGGCCCGAGAGAGCTCACTCCGAGGAGTTAGCGGAGGCCCGTGAGAGCTC
>NW_017300311.1:499873-502136 GCF_001594075.2 Trachymyrmex cornetzi
TTGTCTTTCCCGGCCAAATACCGGATATCTGTCGTGAATTGTCCGACAAAATCCAAGTGTCGAGCTTGTCTTGGAGAGCTGCGTAGTAAGTCTTGCTGGAAGGCGTATATTAACGGTTTATGATCCGTGTATATCGTGAATTTCCGTCCTTCCAATAAATGCCGGAAATGCTTAACTGCTGTGTAGATTGCCAAGAGCTCTCGGTCATAAGGGCTATATTTTGTCTGCGCCTTATTTAGCTTCTTGCTCATGAATGCCAGCGGTTGCCATTCTCCGTTTAATTCTTGTTGCACCACTGCTCCGAGTGCGGTGTCGGAAGCGTCAGTGGTCAATGTAATGGTGGCTTCGGTTTTTGGATGTGCCAAGAGTGTGGCCTTTGCAAGACTGTTCTTGCAATTTCGGAAAGCCTCTTCCAATTGTGGCGTCCATTCTACTGGAGTTTTCCCTTTCATCTTTGGTCCTCGTAGAACATCGTGTAACACCGCTTGGTCTTTTGCTGCTCCAGGTACAAATCTTCTGTAGAAGTTGATTGTACCCAAAAATTGTCTCAATTGTTTTATAGTTTCAGGCTTTTTGAAGTCTTGGATGGCCTGAACTTTTTCGGGCAATGGGCGAGTCCCCTCTGTTGACACCAAATATCCCAAGAATTTTACTTGTGACTCTCCGAAGTGACATTTGGCAGGGTTTATTTGCGTGCCGTATGCATCGAGTCGAGTGAATACCTCCTCCAGGTGCTTCAAATGTTCTTCCTGTGTGCTGGAGGCGATCAGGATATCGTCGATGTACGCATAGCAGTAATCTAAGCCATGCAGTACCTCGTTTATGAACCTTTGAAAGGTCTGCGCCGCGTTTCGTAGGCCGAACGGCATGTACCGGAACTCAAAAAGTCCGAATGGTGTAGTAATTGCTGTCTTGGGGATGTCGTCCGGATGCACCGGGATTTGATTATATGCTCGTATCAAATCCAGCGTTGAAAAAATATTCTTCCCGTTTAACGAGTGCGTAAAATCCTCGATGTGAGGTATAGGGTACTGGTCAGGTACCGTTCTCGCGTTGAGTTTTCGGTAATCCCCGCAAGGTCTCCAGGTATTCTCCTTTTTGGGAGCCATATGTAATGGTGCGGCCCACGGACTTTTGGAAGGCTGGATAATCCCTTCTTCTAATAAGAGATTGAATTCCGCTTTTGCTGCCTTTAATTTGTCGGGTGCTAGCCTGCGTGGTCTGCATGCTTCTGGTGGACCACTCGTGGTCTTAATGTAGTGCATGGTTGAGTGCGGCTGTTGCCGTTGATGTCTCCCTGGAGATTGTGTAATTTTGGGGAACCGTGTCAATAATTGATGATAGGGAGTGTTTCCTATCATGGATTTTATTGATAACAGTTCTTTCCTATTTGCAGTCCCATTTGCTTTGAGTCCCGTTTTCGCGTCGACTAGTTGCCCTTGCTTCATGTCCGGTAGGAGATGAAAATGCGCGAGGAAATCGGATCCTATAATCGGGGTAGTTACGTCGGCTACCATAAAGCGCCACGGAAAAGCACGGCGTAATCCGAGATTAGGTTGCAAAGCGATGAACCCGTATGTTGATATGGTAGACCCATTTGCAGCAAAGAGTACGGGTGAACTAGATGATCGTCGTCCTCGAATCATTGTTCGTGGATAGACGCTGACGTCGGAACCGGTGTCTATGAGGTACCGCGTTTTGTCTACGCGGTCCGTGACGAATAAGCGGCAGAATCTCGGGCTTGAGCCGTTTGCCGCCACCAACGGGTGCCCATCTAGTTTTCCGCTTCCTTTTTGAAGTTACACGGCTGCGTGCACTTCTTGGCTTTTTCTTTAAAACGTCGGTGATAGAAGCACTTGCCTTCCTCATCTGTCTTTTCCCTGGAGCGACTTCGAGAGCGTTCACGCACCTTTCTTTGCGTGTGTGCACGCGAGAGTTGGCCTTTTAAGCTAGCCACTTGTTTCGTTAATTCCCGAATTTGCTGCTCCATGTTCGCTGGTTGAATACTGGCGACGGTCGTTGCTCGGCAGGAAACTTCGTGTATTTTGTCCGCCTGCTCTGCTACTTCGTCTAGCTTATCCGCGGATCTGGTAGCTAAGATTGCCTGAAGCTGTGATGGTAGTCTGCCCATCCACAGTGTTCTTAGCAATTGCTCCGGGATGGCTGAGTTGGCTAGGGCTTGCAAGTGTCGCAGGAACTGAGAAGGCCTGCGATCGCCCATTTCCTCGTGTTCCAGTAATTGGCGTATCTGTTGTTCTTGTGA
>NW_017300311.1:502782-516031 GCF_001594075.2 Trachymyrmex cornetzi
CAGGGAATGGAAAGTTACTTTTTAAAAGTAACAAGTTACAGTTACTCGTTACCCAGTAGGAAAAGTAACAAGTTACCGTTACTAGTTACCGATTTTTAAAAGTAACTCGTTACAGTTACCGTTACTTGAGAAAGTAACTTTTCGTTACTTTTCCGTTACTTTTTTTTAAATCGACGACCAACAATCACAGCGGACTGGCCTAGAGGCTTCTTTAGTCTCAAGCGCATTGTAAAAAATTGTGTAAAATTATAACTATTATACTGGATAATTTTGAGATTCACTATAATAGTTGTAAACGTCCACACGTTTGTATATTTGCAATATGCAAATAAAAATAATTTCTTGGTTTGGAACTAAGCAGATTGTGGAAGTACAATTACAATGTGTATGTGTAGCTACAGGAACGATAATATGACAATATATTTCGCACTATATATTATTATACATTTAACAACAATACGCGAAAAATTTCTTTTATATTACGTAATATTACTAAAATTTGGATAATTACAGAAAATATTCAAAATATCCTGCTATTCACATAATTTCCAATATAAAATAAGATATATTTACACAATAAAAATAAATTTACATAATTTTTATGGAATTACATAATTTCTGTAAAATTGCATGATTTTTTATATTTACAGAACTAATCATGTAATCTATTTTACATTTATTATATGTGTAAATTTACGAAATTTTTTTACAGTGTAAGTGACTTGTGTCGCATCGTGTCCAATCTTGTGCAAAGTAACGATAAAAGTAACTGTAAAATTCGTTACCGTTACCAAAAAAATGTAACTTCGTTACCGTTACAGTTATCAAAGAAAAAAAGTAACGCAGTTACTAGTAAAGTTACCAAAAAAGTAACTTGTAACTGTAACTTCGTTACAAGTAACGAGTTACTTCCATTCCCTGGTATTTTACTACTTTAAAGTTGTTTCAACTAAAGTTGAATGGTTGCCATAACTATTATTAATTACAATTTATTCTTGTGTTACATAAGATATAAATAATTTATAAAATTATTCAGGGAAACAGATTTTGATACACTCTTGCGAGAAATCTCACTTGATTCGCGCGAGATATGATTGGGAGTAGTAACAATCGAATACATCAAGCATCCAAGCATGTAATTAGCTCAGCGTTAACGTAGGTAGGTTACTAACCTAGAGGTCTTAAGTTCAAATCCTGTAGATACCCCATGCATTTTTTCAAATATCCAATGAGTAATTGTAATTAAATAAATTGTATGCGTAACAAATATATAAATAAATTGTACATATATTGATATAATAATTAAGAAATAAAAATTATATCATAAAAAAAAATTATTGTAATAGTAACTATAAAAATATAGTTGTGGCAACAATATTATTGATAATAATCGCAGAACTTCACAAATATTAATTATATTATTTAGATATATTTTGCCAATATCTGCATTTCAATTAACTATGATATTTTTATTCCCATAACTAATTATGAATAGTTGAGGTGCTATTTCACCATACTTTTGTAGTTGCGGCAACGATTCTCAGTGTAGTACTAATAACTATATTATTTGGTTGTATTTACCAATATTTGTGCATTTCCATTAACTACGGTATTTTATTTCCCACAACTAATTATGAATAGTTGAGGTGCTATTTCACCATACTTTTGTAGTTGCGGCAACGATTTTCAGTGTAGTACTAATGATGATAAAAATATAGTTTGCCACTTAACTATTCGCCCATAGTCGTGTCAAATATATTGTCCACTTATTCCAACTATATTTCTGTATTTCAATTAACTATGAGACTTTTTTCCGACAACTATTTTTTATTCTTAAGGTGCTATTTCACTATACTTTTATAGTTACTGGTACTATTTTTTTCTCTCAGTGCATCATTATTCGTACACGAAATCCATAATATATTTCTACTGTTTGAAGGTTCTTTATATTTTTTATCGCATGGGTGGCAATTCTATTACGTGACAATTTCTCCCAAAAGAGTTGGCTGCTTTGAAGTTCTTGCTATCATGCCTCCATTTTTCAGTCGCCGACTGAATTTCTGAACAAAGTACGTCGGAATGAACCGAGCGCGGATACAGGATTCACCATGCTTTATCATGACCTATACTCGTCGCATAACGGCCTTTAAATTCGCGTTTACACGTGTCGTCGTTCCAAGCCGGAGCGGTGCACCCGAATAAAAATGGTAGCGATGAATGCGTTCTCGTTCAGATCTCATATGAAGAGCTCGACGTCGCCGAAGTGGCGACTTTGCGCTGCGCCGGTTTGCCGCTTGTAATTCTCCGCAGAATGGAATAGATGCGAGCTGCGAGTGCCCGCCTTTTAAGGCGATGCTAAACCCTCCTGTTTTACCACATTTTCATTCGGTGAAAAATCTCTGTATTGGATGTACGGATTGCAAAAGTATTATTGCTTAAATTAAAGTACGCACAAACAGGACCTCAGCTGCACTAGATTTCGTGAGAAAATCGAAAAAAGTTTCAGATTCGTTAAAAATTTACTTATTTTTGTCTCGTACAGCTGTCACCTCAGATATATGTATATTTGCTTGATATAAGAGTTTTAGAGTCCATATCTTGAAAATAAGCGTGCAGCTGAGGTCACATTATTGAAACGAACGATATCGAGTTTGTAGAACTAAGATTGAAAGTCTAGAAAAGAAATATTACCACCGAATAGAAAATATGTGTATACAGGTGCTTTGCGAAGACTGGGACTGTCAACAGAGCCTAAATTCCGTGTAGCAGTAGTCGCGCGGTCTTGCGATAGATGGTGCTGGCATATGTTAGATAAGAACAGATGTATGCGTTTGAGTAAGACAGAATGATATATATTATATAATATAATGTAAAAACTAAATCAAAGATGTCACCACTATTATCGAATTTAGAATTAAAAAAGTCTGTACTATCGACCTTGATCGAGTTAGGTAATCGGTTTAGCATCCCCTTAAGTCGCGGATGTACGAGCGTCTTTATTTCTCATATTTCTTCCGCACGAGGTCAACGATGATTTAAAAACATTTTACTTTATTACCATTTTACTGATTATTACCCGCTTTAATGACTAATAATAAGTTACAGAAATCAGATTGCACATGGAAAAAACGATTTTGCTGAAAGATCTGGAAATAATTTTATTGGGCTATCAAAAGAATTGTATTGGAACTCAAACTGGTTGAATGTTAAAATTTTTGTGTAGTACTGCTTACCGTTATTTAGTTTTCAACATAATTTTGATGGTCTAATAAAATTATTTTCAGTTCTGTATCCAATAATATTTTAGATTTGTCAGTAAAATTGTTCTTTCCGTGTACTAGATACAATTCAAAGAAGGGAAGAGGAAAGGATAATGATTTCTTTTATTTTATAGAAACAATAGCTGTGTTCAGCAGAAAAAGCAGCTTTGAAACTGTTATAAAAGTCTTTAACATGTTTGGTTCCGCTCTTAGTTTCTCTCACTGGATTTAAACGTATAAACTAATTATATTAAAGAATCTTACTAGTCATTGCTTTTTCTGCGGAACGCAACTAAGGTATCATGTCATTATTGATACTTATTATTGAAAAGATATCAATAATGACATTGCGATTAACAAAATGTAATGTTGATTAGTAAATTTAATAAATGCTTACGTTTCTTTATACATATATATGCTTGATGAAAATTTTTTAAAATTATTATTTTATTTTATATACAAAATTTTACAAATTATTTTTTATTTCAATAAACTATAGAACAATTATTTTTCAAATATACATCATTTTCTTAAATTTGTTTTTTATGTTATGAAATAAGAATTATTTAGTTTTTGTGAATGTGTTTGCAGATTTCTATAAACATCAATTGTCTCTATTGCCTTAAGGAGCGAATAGATAATTACGGAGAATAAAACGCGCGCGAGAAGACATAATGATACATTCTCTAGGAAGAGTATTCTGATGATGATTGGCGTTGAAGTTACTTTCTTCGTGATGTAGAGCCAATGGACGAAGTTGAATTAGCGAGTGAAGGAAGAGATTGAAAAAAACACAATTTATCCTTTATATTCGTACATTATTATATTAGTAGAGATAAATACTTAAAATGTGCTTAGAAAACAATTAGATTTTTCGAGAAAGTTGCTTAAGTATAAGATCTTTTTGAATGATATAATGAAATAAAATATAACAAATTAATAAATTATAGCAAAATCTGTTGTGTACTTTGAGAACATAAAATCCGTCATGTATTCGCTGCAACCATTGATGAGATCGTATTTCACTGTATGTACATTCTATCGTGTTCACGAAGGAAGGCATGTTTATTGTCGTATCATCCCAAGCATGTAGACATCCATTAAGACGAATTTACACGATTCGATCGTGACTATTATGAATCAGGAATTGAATTTGTTGCAGAGACTCTTATTCTAAAATAACTTACACATATGTAAGGTACCATAAAAATCAATTTTATAAAATAATACAAAATTATATTAATAAGTCTTGTTTATATTATTCAAATAATAACACTGTATATTTTTATATTTTCTTTAAGGGGATGCTAAACCGATTACCTAACTCGATCAAGGTCGATAGTACAGACTTTTTTAATTCTAAATTCGATAATAGTTGTGACATCTTTGATTTAGTTTTTACATTATATTATATAATATATATCATTCTGTCTTACTTAAACGCATACATCTGTTCTCTCTTATCTAAAATATGCCAGCACCATCCATCGCAAGACCGCGCGACTTCTGCTACAAGGAATTTCGGCTCTGTTGACAGTCCCAGTCTTCGCAAAGCACCTGTATACACATATTTTCTATTCGGTGGAAATATTTCTTTTCTAGACTTTCAATCTTAGTTCTACAAACGGTATCGTTCGTTTCAATAATGTGACCTCAGCTGCACGCTTATTTTCAAGATATGGACTCTAAAATTCTTATATCAAGCAAATATATATCTGAGGTGATAGCTGTACGAGCCAAAAGTAAGTGAATTTTTAACGAATTTTAAACTTTTTTTCGATTTTCTCATGAAATACAGTGCAGCAGAGGTCCCGTTTGTGCGTACTATAATTTATGTAATAATACTTTTGTAATACGTATATCTAATACGGAGATTTTTCACCGAATGGAAATGTGGGTAAAACAGGAGGCTTTAGCATCGCCATAAAAATCGATGTATCTCTTTTATTTTTTATCATATTCCATTTTTAAGAGTAAAATTTAAAAATGCGCAATTATATGCAGCTTGAATTTGATTAATCAAAATAATTATGTGGGACGTTCAAATTGGTTGTTAAAATGTCAAAACTTTTTGCAGCATTACTCACCATGCTTAAGTTTCCTAATTACTTTACTTTGTACCAAACAAAATTAGTTTCAGGTCTGTACGGGAGGGCTCCGTTTGACCACAATCCCGATTGCCTGCAGCTTCATTTGCACACAGCAATATTGCACACAGCATATTGCACACAAGACATTATTGTACACAGCGTATTGCACACATGACATTATTGCACACGACGTTTTGCACACAGGACATTATTGTACACGGCGTATTGCACACATGACATTATTGCACACGACGTTTTGCACACAGGACATTATTGTACACGGCGTATTGCACACATGACATTATTTCACACGACGTTTTGCACACAGGACAATATTGCACACACGACAATATTACACACACGACAATATTGCACACACGACAATATTGCGCACAGAACGTTATTGTACACAACGTATTGCACACGGCGTATTGCACACAGGACATTATTGTCCACAGCGTATTGCACACGTCATTATTGCAAACGACATTTTGCACACGGGACATTATTGTAGACGCCGTATTGCACACATGACATTATGGCACACGACGTTTTGCACACAGGACATTATTGTCCACGGCGTATTGTACACACGACAACATTGCACACATGACAATATTGCACACATGACATATTGCACACATGACATTATTGCACACGACGTTTTGCACACAGGACATTATTGTCCACGGCGTATTGCACACATGACATTATTGCACACGACGTTTTGCACACAGGACAATATTGTCCACGGCGTATTGCATACATGACATTATTGCACACGACGTTTTGCACACAGGAAATTATTGTCCACGGCGTATTGCACACACTATTGCGCACTGGACGTGATTGTACACAACGTATTGCACACGTCGCATTGCGCACACGACATTATTGTACACAGCATACAGGAATAGGGAGTTTTGGCAGTATTGTGTGCACTATGGTGAATGCTAAACTCACGATAAGGTGCTATAACATGGGAGTATCTAGAGTCCTTATACGGGACTTTAGAGTTGCGTTCGGGAAGAGCGCTATCAACTCTATTTGTGTTATACTATTCTTGTTTCACATTTAATGGACGATGGAGACGCAAATAGCGTTAATCTCCCCGAACCCAGCCTAGGAACGTCAAGCATCGAGCGTCAGAGCATGCGCAGAGATATATTGAATAATTTCACTGAAACGCATTGAATTCGATTACGGAATGATCCCGTTTGCCTACAATCCCAATTGCACACACCACTTATATCAGCTGGTGCCTAGTAATTTTTTACTGCTTTAGCAATGGAATATTTTATTTTTAAATTGGCCAATTAGCCACGCATGTGTGCGACATGTAATGTGTGCAATCGGAGCCTTCCCGCCAGGATAGTAGTGTATATTAAAACATAACCTCTCTTAATTTAGTGTTTTGCTTAAAGAAGTTGGAATCAGAAATTTCAGAATCGTGTGCAATAAGTTTTTGCATAGATGCTCGACGCTTGATGATATCTTTACTTATAGCGTTTTCGATTGGGGTGCACTGGCTGCACTCAGTGTCAAGAGCGTGTTCGATTGGCAGTGCCAATGAGCACTTGGCTAGTGTCACGTGTTCATTTGATCGCACGACACTCGTGTAGTGCGAACTCAGTGCGCACTAAGTGGCACGAGATATTTTGACGGTGCCAGTTCAGTGCACGTTTTATCACAGTTAAGGATATACACAGGGACAAGCAAATCTGCGCAGTTAAATTGAAAACGGGGTCTTGTCCCTACTCTTAATATCTTTTACTGTAGTTTTGTAACATTTTGTTGAACATTGCTTCAAAGTGAACAAAAATGAGTTTCAGCTTTAGCACTGAAAATCTTGGCGTATTCTTTTGAACTTGCACTATTCAGTGCAACCCATGGAACTCGTCCAGTGTTGGTGTGAACTGAGTGCGCACTGGTGCGCACTAACTTTTGCCCAATCGAAAACGCTATTAGTAAAAAATCTACCTGCATATGCGCAGTTCGATTTTTCATTTAATAATTGTTACGTTCAATAGACTCAACAGTTGAGTGACTGCTCGCTGCTATTAACGTATTCTTCTAGATTTAAAATCTAACTGAATGATCTAAAAGTATACACGTACAATGGGTGCCTCCAGAAGCATATGACCGCTCAGTGAGCGATTGTAATACCGACTGCGTTCAGCGCATTCAACAGTTGAGTGAGCGCTATGGATGTATTCTTTCAGATCTAAAATGCTGATTGCATGATCTAAAAGAATACACCAATAACAGCGAGCGCTCACTCAATTGTAGAGTTTGCTAAACGCAGCCACTGAATAAACCCAATGGCTGCGTTCGACGAACTCAATTATCGACATTTAGCACTGGACGGAGCATTCGACGAAATTTCTTTGGTCTTCCGTCTTGACGAACCTATAAAGGGTGGCACCCAGTTGGACACGGCTCAATTGGACACGAGCCACTCACAGCGCTTGAGACTACAAAGCTCCTAAGCACCGGTCGCTGTGATTGGTGGTGTCCAATTGAGCCGTGGTCAACGAGGATCACCCTCCTATAAAGAGTAAGGTAAATGTGTGCGCACTGAACTCTCTTTCTACTATTGTCCTATTGGTTGACTTTCTTTCAGGAGGGAGAGAAGTTTCACGAGAGAATGGTCGCGTTCAGCAGACTCAACTGTTGTGGAGCGGATCCGTGAGCGCTCGCTACTATTGGATAATCTAGAAGAATGCACCAATAGCAACGAGCGCTCACGGATCTGCTCCACAACAGTTGAGTCTGCTGAACGCGACCATTGTGTGCGTTCAGCACCCATTAGTGTGTCCTACCTAAACATTGTTCCATCTCTTTCAATTGTGTCGAGATGATTTTGATGCTATGCTCCGTCCAGTGTTATATATCGATGGACTCAACTGTTGAGTCCTACTATCCTGGCGGGAAGGCTCCGATTAGACACATTACATGTTGCACACATGCGTCGCTAATTGGCCAATTTAAAAATAAAATATTCCCATTGCTAAAGCAGTAAACAATTACTAGGCACCAGCTGATATAAGTGGTGTGTGCAATCGGGATTGTAGGCAAACGGGATCATTCCGTAATCGATTTCAATGCGTTTCAGTGAAATTATTCAATATACAGGGTGTCAATTATGTACCGGGACGGTCAAATATTTCGACAACTTCCAACATTAAACACTGCGCATGCTCTGACGCTCAATGATTGACGTTCGGGGAGACGCTATTAGCGCTATTTGTGTCTCCATCGTCCATTAAATGTGAAACGAGGATAGAATAACACAAATAGAGTTGATAGCGCGCTTTTCGTACGCAACTCTAGAGTCCCGTATAGGGACTCTAGATGCTCCCATGTAAAAGCACCTTATCGTGAGGTTAGCATTCACCATAGTGCACACGGTACTGCCAATACTCCCTATTGCTGTATGCTGTGTACAATAATGGCTACGTTCGGAAACGTCGCTCGGATGCCTCCGATGCCTCGGATTCGTCATCTGTCCTTGTTTAACATCTAATATTAAACAAGGACAGTTGATGAATCCGAGGCATCGGAGGCATCTGAGCGACGTTCCCGAACGCAGCCAATGTCGCGTGCGCAATGCGCCGTTTGCAATACGTTGTGTACAATCACGTCCTGTGCGCAATAGTGTCGTGTGTGCAATATGGTCATGTGTGCAATACGTCATGTGTGCAATATTGTCGTGTGTGCAATACGCCGTGGACAATAATGTCCTGTGTGCAAAACGTCGTGTGCAATAATGTCATGTGTGCAATACGCCGTGGACAATAATTTCCTGTGTGCAAAACGTCGTGTGCAATAATGTCATGTATGCAATACGCCGTGGACAATATTGTCCTGTGTGCAAAACGTCGTGTGCAATAATGTCATGTGTGCAATACGCCGTGGACAATAATGTCCTGTGTGCAATACGCCGTGTGCAATACGTTGTGTACAATAACGTCCTGTGCGCAATATTGTCGTGTGTGCAATATTGTCGTGTGTGCAAAACGTCGTGTGCAATAATGTCATGTGTGCAATACGCTGTGTACAATAATGTCCTGTGTGCAAAACGTCGTGTGCAATAATGTCATGTGTGCAATACGCTGTGTACAATAATATCCTGTGTGCAAAACGTCGTGTGCAATAATGTCATGTGTGCAATACGCTGTGTACAATAATGTCCTGTGTGCAATACGCTGTGTGCAATATTGCTGTGTGCAAACGATGCTGTAGGCAATCGGGATTGTAGGCAAACGGGATCCTCCCTGTATATATAATATCTGTATGTATATATAATAGCTAAATTTTTACATATTTTAGCGAAATATTTAAATTTTCTGTGTAAATAAAATTTGTTTGTTAATCATTTTTATCGCGTAGAATATTTCTTTGTATAATTTAATCAAATATTCTGACAAAAATAAATATGGCTTGAAAATTATCTCGTGAACTTGCCTTTACAACAAACGAGACGATGAACGTTCGCTGTCGAACAAGAGTGAATCCATCATAACAAATGACAGATCGTCCCTTCTCATGTAAGACTGAAATCATTGGCCATATCATTTTGTCAATCATCGATTGTCTTCAGCTTGATTAAATAATATTTTATTAATTATAGATTTTATATAAATAGATTTTTAATTAATAAAGTGCTCAAGTAAATTGGTAAGAAATCTTAATGAAACATGATTTATAAAATATATAGATTGTTTGGAATAAAAATTTAATAATGTTATTAGATAAATGGGGCCGAGAAACTAATTATATTTTGCATTACTTCTTAAGATCTTCTTTTATTTTAGTAGTGACTTGCACAATTATTGTGTTAATTACTTAACTGGCAATTACCATGTGCTCACGATTCAAAATAAAGCAAATGGAAGTAACCGTGGCGATAGTCCCATGGGATCATTTCCAGAAATACTGTTCCAAGAGGACAATATCCATCGGCCAGTCCGGTGATACTTTTGTTTTGTAGGATAAAGTCGTCCTGACGTTAACGCGCGGATGCACTTAAGAACAGGTGGCACTTCCTGGCGTAAAAGGAACATTTGTCTTTACGGAGACGACTGTAATCGCGTTAGCCACTGACAGCGACGCTTTCGTAATTTCCTACAAGCGTCACAGCGCGGTCAAGCGTCTCTTGACGTTCGTTTGCGATTGCGTAAAGCAGATTCTCCTGGGCAGTGCGCGACATTTTGCTCGACGATTTCAATCGATTACTCTGTCTGTTACTGTTATTAATGAAAACTGTCAAATAAAATAAGTGTGAGATATTAAAAGATTATTTTAAGATTCACGATGAAATAGAATGTATCGCAATAAATTTTCTCAATACAGATGAGTATTTTTTTAAATGCGCAATAAGTTAAATCGATTTAATTACTCTACAAATTAATTAATTGTCGCCCAGCATTTCGATCGGATAACCAGATTGGAAATCTCTTCGAACGATGTCTTCTAATGACGGATACAATCAGCAACTGTTGCATCTACCATTACGATCGAATAATTTTGTACTTTTTGGTTATATTCAATCGGTTACGTTAATTGCAGCCTTATTTCAGAAGACTGTGTTGTGAGTCGACATGCGATCTAATTACCGATTGTTCTTCCTTGATTACGCGAATATTCGATTACTCAGAAACCGCGCAGCCGCTATCTAGCAAGCGATGTGCCACGTCACCGGCGCGCCGTATCGTTTTAATAAATATTCTACGGTTGATGACAGCTGCTTTCTCTCAGGGGCAAATTCAAGGAACTCTTGCTGAATTTACTGCACAAAAACGAGTGAAATACAAGCTGTATAATGAATTATGTCGACATTATTTTTCAAATAAAACCCATTACTGCGACGCGACACGAAGACACGCAATAGCTTAAAAAAATATGCATTTTAATGTTGAAATTAACATTTTGCATGCCCACTATTCATTTTTCAAGAAGCCTAATTGTGCAACTAGTATTTCATACGGAAAAATACAATTAAAATATAATACTAAACTAAAAATAAAAGAAAGAAAGAGATTATAGAATGCGATTTTTTAATTGAAATAATTCAGTAGATATTTCCTTAGGCGCATAATATTATTTAATATTAAGTAATATTTTAAGCACATTTTTAGAATATTAACTGTAATATTTCAAGAATATTTTACTAAAATTATGTAATATTAAATAATATCCTCGAAATATTAATGGATGGTTATATGTCAACTCCTGATAATGTTATATTATTATTAAAAGTAACATTATTTAATGTTACTGTAATATTGTTTAAACATTAAAAAGTATTATAATAGCATTTACTTTAATTTGTAAAATTGCTACATCTGTTCAGAATAAGTATACGTTTATAAAGACTGAAAGTGATTTTGACGCGCAGTTATAGTACTGGACATATACTTAAAATCACGCCGAAATATTTTTTTTAGCACAAGATATAGCATAGACTGATAAGAACTTTTTGTTACTAGATTGTGAGTTCAAATTGCATTAGATTAAAAATAGTGAATATTTATAAATATTTTAATAGATTAGGGATATTAAGAATATAATACCAGGGATATTATGTAAGTGGACATGTAACTTCTATAGAATACTCTCGTAATATTAATAATTATTATATGATATTATCAAAATATTGTAATAACTTATTTTAATTTTTTAATATTCATATAATATTCTAGGAATATTTTGCGTTTATAGAGTTATAACATAAATAATTTTGATACAAGTTGATTAGCTATAGAATGATACTAATTGTGCTACAGGTGAAAGTTTTTTGGATATTTAGAGAACGAATGTTTTTTATAAAAAACGAAAGACAGAAAGAAGGTTAAAATAAGAATTAGAAAAGGGTTAAAATAAGAAAAAATAAAGATTAGAATAACAATCGAATATGGAATACTACCAACTATACCGCGTTCACGAAGAGAATAACAACAATTTGCTTAGGTTAAATTGTGATCAGGTTGAGGAACTTGAACGCGTTACTTACAATTAGTAACACGTTCTTGGAATGCCCAAAATGTATGCGGCACTGAATAAGTCCTTCAATCTAATTACAATCTGTGCAGATCGTGATCGTTTCCTTCGTGAATAGTATACGTGATATAGTATACGGTAAAGATCTTTTAATAAGAGTCTAGACACAAGCTGCAGTTTTGTATGCAGGGTAGTATTATAGTTTTGAAAAAATCTACGAAGGAGGGCCATACGTTTATTATTCTTTTATCTTTCCTATTCTGTTTTATTTATTCTCATTCTTGTTCTTATCTATTTCTCTCTCTCTCTTTCTCTCTCTTAGGAATTGTTAAAACATAGTGGATCAATTAAAAGTGGCTTTTTCTCAATCATACTCCTATTAGAGAGTTTTTAGTATATAGTACTTCACATACGTCAGATATATGCACACATTTTGTCACTAAAGGAGAATGTTAAAATGAGGCCGATTTTTGCTCACAAAGGTGCAAATAACAGAAATAGCGCTTTTTATAGATTTTGACTTCCTGAATTAATATAATAATTAATAAACAATTCGGGATCGATAAAGAACACTTTGAAAATTGAACATGAACATGAAATATTTAAACTAGGAATGTGCGATCTCCATTAATTGTATCGATTTAAAATCGGATTGATTGAAATCGATCTATTGAAGATCGATTCAATTAAAATTTTTTTGTGACATCTCACGAGAAATGTCAATGGAATAGACATCAAATCGATGACAATTTGATGATTTTTCACTGCGATTGTAGAAATTCAACAAAAACAATTAAAATATGATTCTGATTTGTCTCCGAGTAAAATAATTTTAATTTAAAATAAAAATCTAGGTTCAATCTAACATCTGTAGTTATGACATAAATCAATTACTAA
>NW_017300311.1:516050-516410 GCF_001594075.2 Trachymyrmex cornetzi
TATCGTATATAAATTCAATTTGATAACAACTGTCAGTGTCAATTAGTATAAATTAGAATTTAACTAATATTTATTTATACATTTTGTCAGTAATAATTACTAGTTGTAACTACGGATATTATTAAACCCGATTAATGTTAACCAGTAACGTGTAAATGCAGGCAATGTAGGCACAGTAATGATATTATAACTTTAGATTCTTTGGAACACGACATGTAGGACTAATTTTCAATAAAATAATTAACTGTTTTTTATTGTATGTATTATAAACCATATTTGTTTAATAGTGCAACAAAATCACAATAAAAATTACTATATAAAAACATACGACTTTTTAAGTTTTTAAATGCCTATACTTAT
>NW_017300311.1:516470-527534 GCF_001594075.2 Trachymyrmex cornetzi
ATAGTTAAAGGTAAAAATAAGGAAATGAAAGAGACCAAGATGAAATGTTACGAATCAACTAACGGGCAGGACTGCCAGCATTAAGAAACACCACCTGAGTGTATATAGATATTATTTTATCCTTGTTCAACATTCAGTGAACAACAGAAATGAAATGATATCAAAATATATCTTGAATTTCTGAATCCGCTCCTACGCTTCGAAGAACGATCGATCTCTTACTAAATGAATCGATCTACCTTAAAATCGGGAACTGGCGAATCGATTAAAAGATCGATCTTTTTTGCAAAAATATCGATCTTTTAAAAGATCGGATCGAGATCGCACATCCCTAATTTAAACAAATTTCAATATTTGTGCTTACTCTTCAAGGTGTTTCCTAAATGCCCTGAACTTTTTAATAATTTTATCATATTTAGGAGGTAAAAAGAAAACTATTTCTTTTATTTACATTCTTTTGAGCAAAAGTCCGACCTTTTTTAATATCTTCCAAAAAAGAGGAGATTTTTGCATCCAAAAAGATGTGAGTAAAGCACTAGTATTTTTTGTAGATTTCGATCTTCTGAATATGATAAAATTATTAAAATATTCATGGCATTTGGGAAACACCTTGAAAAGTAAGCAAGAATATTGAAATTTGTTTAAATATATCATGTTTATGCTCAATTTTCAAGATGTTCCCTATTGATCCCGAACTTTTTATGTTGTATTCAGAAGGTCAAAATCTATAAGAAACGCTATTCCTTTTATTTACACATTTGTAGGCAAAAGTCGGCCTTTTTTTAACATCCTCCTTTAGTTCAATTATATTATTTGACAGCCACCTTCAAAGTCTCCGAGCTAGACTAGGTTACAAAATTAATATCAACATCGGATGTACGTACGATACTCATGAGATGGAAAAATAAAAATTACATAGATCAGAATACATATAAAAAAATATACACATCAAATGGAGATTTATCGAGGTCCTATGGTTTACCTAAAATACATAAAGTTAGCAATCCATTAAGATTAATTGTAAGTTGTATTAATAGTCCTATTTATTCTTTAGCTACATATATAAAAGATATTTTAGATAACAGCATTAGAAAAAGTTTTAGTCATGTTAAAGACAGTTTCAAATTGGTGAATAAACTTAATGGGATGCCACTTGATACTAACTACAAAATTGTGTCTTTTGATGTTGTATCAATGTATACAAACATACCCTTAGACTTAGCTATTATGAGTTTAAAAAACCGGTGGAGTTGTATATGTAATAATAAAAAAATTCCACTAAATGAATTTATCATTGCAGGTTCTATTATATTCAATTCAACTTTTTTTAAATTTAATGACACAATTTACAAGCAAATTTTTGGCATACCGATGGGATCTCCGTTATCTCCTATCATAGAAAACATGGTATTAAATGATCTGGAGATTGAGGTCTTCACATCCATAACCACATTCATTCCAGTTTACTATCGTTATGTTGATGACATAATATTAGCTGCACAAGAAAATCAAATTAATGTAATTCTAGACAAATTTAATAACGATCATAACAGAATCAAATTCACAGTGAATTATGGTGATTGTGAGGGCATCAACTTTCTAGATGCAAAATTGTTAATTGTGGATGGAAGAATCATATTTGACATACAAAAAACCGACTAATTCAGGAAGATACTTAAATTTTCTGTCTAACCATCCTATAGATCATAAAAGGGCAGTTATAATAGGTCAATTCGATAGTATATTATTTTTATCACACCCACAATTCCATCAAAATAATATATCTAATATGATAATTACGTTAAGTAAAAATAATTATCCTTTGGATTTCATTTTTGCCACAATAAATAACAGAATCAAATCAATTTCATATAACTATAATAGTGAGGAAAAAAACACATGATAAGAGCATAGTTAAAAACTTCTTTACAATTCCTTATTTTAATGGAATTTCTGAGAAATTTAAAGGTTTGTCTAATTGGTTTGGTTTTAATATTTCATATAAACCTATGAACAAATTGGATAAATTTATTAACACTGGAGAAAATACATTAAAAAAAGAAGATAATAACAATGTAATATATAAAATAAATTGTCATGAATGTGATTCCTCTTATGTAGGGCAAACCAAAAGAAAATTTAAAATCCGTATCAAAGAACACAAAGCAGATATTAATAAACCATCTAATTTATTATCTGTTGTTTCTTGTCATCAATTAAATAATGATCATATCTTAGATTGGGATAATGTTTTAATCTTAGATTCAGAACCGTCATATTACAAAAGATCAATTTCTGAGATGATACATATTAAGAAACAAAAATCAGGATTAAATAAACAAAGTGACACACACACTGATCGGTTACCGGAATTATATTTGCCCTACTTTACGAGTAATTTCCCACTTCCATCTTCCTTCCCACTCCTTTAATTTTCCCCTTCTTCATTTTTTTAGATAATATAAATATAGAAGGACGAAATACAGAGAAACAGAAAAATTTTCTGTAACAAGTAACGTACTAAAGATTCTTCCATCCTTAATAATTTTAAATTAATTTACAAGTACTGAAATAGCGTGTTTGTGAATAATTGTAACTCCTACCACGTACGAGTAAAGGTATGTTAATTATTGGTTATTAATATAATATATTATAGGACCGTATATGTGATAACACAAACTGTAGAAATCAAAGCCTTACACGGTCTAGCTGGATCTTAATGCTTGTATGATTCTTATGTGAATTTATATACTACGTATGTAGTCCCACAGAAACGCTTATTGGTTATTGTTTTGTAATTAAGTTTTGGATAAAAATATCTTTATAATTTTGTAAATTCTTTATAAATTTGTAAATTCTAATCAGAACTTGGTAATTTCTTACAACGTGTGGATTGGCAATTGATAGTGGACCAACATTAATAGTCACATGAATATTATATATGTTACAAGAACTTCAGACGAATTCATACAATCAACTTTTTACATTTAATGACCATTGTATATCATAATGACTGAGATTTATTCTCTTAATTTTATTCGAATTTTTTACTTAATTTCCGATTCGATTACACAGGACCACAAAAAAAAATTTTTGGAGAGCACCTCAAAGCAGAAGAGGTGTTTCTTATAGATTTTGGGTCGCTGAATTCGAATTCGTAAGCCGTTTTGCTCCATCACCTTCAGTTTTTTAGTTAATCGTAAAAAATGACGAAAAATCCGTGAAAATTAATACGACATTAAAATGTGGTTGCGCAGAACTGATTTAACAAAGTGCAAGAAACAAAGTGTAAGAAACAACAATTTTGCTTTACTAATGTTAGTAAATGTTAGTAGTACAGCGAAGTAGTCGTTAAGTTTTTAGGAAATAACAAGGACCCAGAGTATAAAAATATCGTCGAGAACATGCTTAAAAATTTTTTTAATTTAGGATGTTTAATGAATTATAAAATTCACTTTCTGCATTCTCATATTAACTACTTCCCTGAAAATCTTGGAGATTTCAGCGAAGAGCAAGGAGAAAGATTCCATCAAGACATCAAAGACATTATCAAAAAACGTTATCAAAGTGTTTGGGATAAACATATGATGTCAGATTTTTGTTGGAATTTAAAGAGGAAAACGAAAAGAAGTCACAAGAGGAAATCAATGCGAAGATCTTTCAATGAAAAAAAAATTCGATCTTACAAAACTACAATGGTGTAAATTTTTTTCAATTTCCTGGTATTAACCCTTACCATACTAATATGGGTAACTAGTGACCGAGCGATTCCTGTTCGTGCAAGTTTCTTTGAGTTTTTCGGTAATTATAAATTATACTACATTTTATTATTTTCCGAAATAAAGAGTCAATATTTATTCTAGAAAGTTGAAAGTATGTTGGTGAATTTTTAGAGATTTTTAAAATTATTTTGAAGAGGTGAGAGAAAAAACGAAGAGATTTGAAGTGACTTGATGGTATGGATGAGGCCAAATTGTAGATGGTACAATAAGGGTTAATAAAGCAAAATTTTTTTCTTACCCTTTGTTTTTTTTTATTTCTTATCCTTTGTTTAACTTGTCAAAATACATATAAATGACCACATTTTAATGTCATATTTACTTTTACTCTTTCCACAATGTTTTAATTTTCACGAATTTTTCGTCATTTTTCACGATTAACTAAAAAACTGGAGGTGATGGAGCAAAACGGCTTTCGAATTCAGCGACCCAAAATCTATAAGAAACATCTATTCTGCTCTGAGGTGCTCTTCAAAAATTTTTTTTGTGGTCCTGTGTTATTGTATATCAGAACATACTGATGAAGGCCGAATATCGGCTGAAATGTTTATAATTTTCAATTTGTAAAGATCAATTTAAATTATATTGTAATACATCGCAACAAACAACTGGCGTATTGGCTGTTCCTTTATTAACTTCTGTTAATATCAACATACTTCTCAAAATTACGTAAATAATGAGTACACACTTGTAAAGCTGTGTGTTACCTAGAAAACTGAAATACAGCTTTTACGACAACGTAGTAAACACTAATGATTAGTGGCCATGTTATAACATCTAAGCAGCCTATGAAAAAGTAATTTTGATAATCACCCTAAGAATGCAGCGCAAAATATACAAGATCATGATATTTCACATCTCTCATATTCCTGCATTCTCTTTTCTTCGATAAAAATTCTTCTACTAAACTAAAAGTGAGATTGTGTAATTAATTTCATATATGAACTTTTCATTTGATATGCCGATTTGGTGAACGTTTTTTATGTGTATAAGTAGAAAATTTAGTTTTAAAATAAAGAATGTTCACACACATACAAATTCCTGAATCCTGCATTCGCGTTTTTTGATAATTCGTCTTGTTTATTGAAATATTTGTTTTATATTTCTACAGCACAAATATATTGATTGATGAATATATTGCAGTTTAATAATTCAAAGTTATATGCTCACTTAAGTTTTCGCAGTTGATTACTTAAATCTCTTCATTTTTCAGCTATCAAACTTGTGCAGAGAATTATCCCTTCAACTTAGCAATCCAGTCATTACGACGCATAAGCGCAATTCCATATCTCATTATAATGCTGTTGCACGCGAGACATTCCTCGCATTCGGGACAAAATCTTAAGCCGGCGCGTCTCAACGGGCGCGTAAAGTGGTACGAAGGGCAACGCATTTGGAATGACTGTCATGTGCGGGAATGCCATTCGGGTGTCATGTAGAACGAAGCGATTGCCTGCGGAATAGGTACAGCGACGTGCGCTTGGAGAATACTGCGCTTGGTCTTTCTGGATTCAGAGAGCATGGGTTATGAGCTACTGAGCTTTTCAGATTATGTCCCGCGAAATCCCGCGTCTAAGTCTAGTCTTAGTTCGGGATAGACTCTACACCAGATTTAGATCTAACTCCTGGGTTGCGCAGGTTAGCTGAGGGATTCCATCTTAAGCGCATCCCGGAGTACCGGATTTCCGTCCTGAGTAATTTCTAGTGGCTGCGTGAAATTATTGGTTTCCTGCGGATGCAAGATTCATGCAAGTTTATGAACAAATAATCGTTGATGTCTAGAAACAGACAAATGCACCAATAAAATTTTTTTGTCGAGAATTTAACGATTAAATAAAGTGTAAAATGTTGCCTTTCAACATTTATCATTTAAATTTATTTTTATCAATCGCGAGAGAGTATAGGGTAACTTCGGTATATACACCGCACCTATCAAAAACTTAATTTTTTTTTATTAAGTATTATTTACGACAATTATAATGTACCTATGCATGAATTGTTCTACAATAATTTTGAGAAAAATAAGCAACTTCAAATAATTTTAATAACATACATTTTTTTCATATAAAAAACTTAATTCCTGTAATTTAAATAAAAACGTAGGATAACTCCGGCAAATACGCCGCGCTGGGATTTACGCCACAGAAGTCAGAAAAAATAGGAGTAGGGTTAATATAGTTTATAGTAAACGAACTGTGTCAGTAAAAATTTTTTACTGTCTACTACAATGAAAAAAATATTAGAAATCCGAAACATTAATTTTTTGTATTAAAAAATAAACTTTTTGAAACCCTTGCATTTTTACCGTACATCCCATAGGGATGGGATATATGGCTACTCATAGGGGGAGGGGGAGTATGTACGGCTCATGAAAAATTTACAAATAATGCATATAAATAAGACGTAAAATAATACAATAACTTATAAAATATGCACTGAAAGAAAAAATTGGTTGCTGCAACAAATTAGATGATTAAATATGGCACAGCATTTTTAATTGGCTGTAGCAATCAATTTTTGGTTGCGTTAGTCAATCGAAATCTTATACTGACATTGCTGATAGGTTAATACAATCAACAATTGGCTGCAGCATCCAAAAATTGACTGTTGCAACCAATTAAAAATGCTATGCCATGTTTTACCATCTAATTTGCTGCAGCAGATAATCTTTTCTTTCAATGTGTTTATAAAGTTTTATTAAGGAATAAGAATGGTAAATATATATATACCCTCACAGCACATCAACATTAAAATAAGGTTACAGTAACTTTAAATTGTAAGATTGTAACATTAAACGGAGATTAATAAACCTACCATTAACCTCCCAGTAACATGAAAATGATCATCTAAACTGACTACATTAACATCCCAGAAACCTTGCATGATAGGTTGTATTAATATTCCTACAATGTGCCAAGGACCTTGTAAGATTGTAACATTAAACGGAAATTAATAAATCTACCTTATTGCTAAAATGAGTATTATTATTGATTAATATCTTATTCCAGAATACATATCATAAAATTATGATTAAAAAAAAAATTTTTCCCTGAATTCGGAAACTAATTTCATAGTACTTCGAAGCAGTCACCCATCCGATTGCATACCGTCATTTACTATCCTTGACTTTTGAAATCGTCTGGAAACCGCTGCACTTCAATGATCCACGAACACCTGTATAACCATGGGTGTATAGCTATGATACATCTCTTCAATTATACGCTTGCCGAGCAATCGAATATGATTGGTTGGATCTATAAGTAATAACCAATTATCTTCATTTGCTCGGCGAGCAGGCTAGCCGCTTTGTCAACTTGAACGTGTTGCCCATTGACATAAGATTCCATTAACCTTGCAACAATATTAAAATATAAGGTTCATACAAGGTTGCTGAAATATTGACACAAGATTCCATTAACCTTCCAACAATATTAAAATGTAAGGTTCATACAAGGTTGTTGAAATATTGACACAAGATTCCATTAACCTTCCAACAATATTAAAATGTAAGGTTCATATAAGGTTGCTGAGAAATATTAACATAAGATTCCCTTAACCTTCCAACAATATTATAAAGTAAGATTACATTGTAAGGTTAGTGGTATACACCAGTAACCTTTCCACAAAACTATGTAAGATTGTAACCATCCTATAACCTTAATGTAATATCCGGTGCTGTGAGGGTATGAAGTAATAAATAATAATTATAATCTTTCTACATATATTACAAATGTTATAACATCTGGAGACATTGGTAGTGTCTCGGCGCTGAGCTGCGCGAAGCGACACTGCCGTGCCTCCTTTACGCGAACCGACGAGTTGCGGCAGATCGAGATAATCGGATCTCAATAACAGCTGAACCGATCGCATTCTATGTATGCTCAATCGATAGCCACCACACGGATTGTATGATAAAAGTGCTTTTATTTTTTTTCTACGTGCCCTACGAGCGGAGATATTGCGACGTAAAGTTCTAAATGTTTGATTTTGATCTGGATTTTAAGATATGTCGTTATTGTCATTATTATTGTCGTCGTCGACCAGGAAAAATGTACGTCTCGTTATATATATAATATATACGATATGACGTGTTATAACTGATAAAATTAATAAAATGAATTAAAATAAAATATTAATTATAATATAAAAATGAAATATCGAGATTGTCGTTGAACATCTAGGGTCGCGGTCCGATTCACGCTCACAACGCTTAAAAATCATTTCATCCTTGTTGTTTGTTAAATGTTAAACGAAGACAAACAATGCTCATGAGCGTTGTCAGCATGAATCGGACCACAGCCTAGGTATTTACCGCGTCGAGGAAGAGGATGTATATATAGATATTCAGGAATTAAGCGTCTAGGTGTTCGCCGTCGAAGAATTAAGCATCTAGATGTTTGTCGTCGAGAAAGTGGGTGTCTAGGTCGAAGAAATGGGTGTCCAGGTGATGGTCATCGAGGAAGTGGGTGTCTAGGTGTTCGCTATTAGGGAAATGGGTGTTTAGGTATTCGCCGCCGAGAAAATGGATGTCTAGGTGTTCGCCGTCGAGGAAGTGAGTGTCTAGGTGTTCGCCGTCGAGGAAGTACCCGTCTAGGTGTTCGCCGTCGAAGAAGTGAGTGTCTGGGTGTTCGCTGTCGAAAATGTAAATGTCTAGGTGTTGTCTACATGTTCGCCATCGAGGAAGTTGGTGTCTAGGTGTTCGCAATCGAGGAAATGAGTGTCTAGGTGTTCGACGTCGAGGAAGTGGGTGTCTAGGTGTTCGCCGTCGAGGAAATGGGTGTCTAGATATTCGCCTTTGAGGAAGTGGGTGTGTAGGTGTTCGCCGTCGAGGAAATGAGTGTCTAGGTGTTTGCCGTCGAGGAAATGGATGTCTAGGTGTTCGCCGTCGAGGAAGTTGGTGTCTAGGTGTTTGCCATCGAGGAAATGGGTGTCTAGGTGATCGCCGTTGAGGAAGTGGGTGTCTAGGTGTTCGCTATTGGGGAAATGGGTGTCTAGATATTCACTGTCGAGGAAGTTGGTGTCTTGGTGTTCGCCATCGAGGAAATGAGTGTCTAGGTGTTCGTCGTCGAGGAAGTGGGTGTCTAGGTGTTCGCCGTCGAGGAAATGGTTGTCTAGGTATTCGCCTTCGAGGAAGTGGGTGTCAAGGTGTTCGCCTTCAAGAAAGTGGGTACCTAGATGTTTGTCTTTGAGGAAATGGGTGTCTAGGTGTTCGCCGTCTCATTCTGACAGGTTTGACTCTAGATAGCAAGAGGCAAATGTGGCATTTAGTATTAACCGTTAAACTATTCAGGTTAGAAAATCTGTCACATTGATGGAACAGAGAGGAACACGTATGAACACGTGAGGCTAGAATAAATATTCTCTGCTGTTCAATTAATATTATCTTATAAAATTTGTAATAACTTTTATTGCAATATTCTTTCGTCCGCAGGTTTAAGAAAGTGTCTGCAATGCAGTAGAAAGCGTGTATATACAGGGTGGGGAAAAAGTATGGAAGCAAACAATTATTTCCGAAACTATTCATTTTTCGACAAAATGTCTTAGACATAATTTTTATGGTATGAATAATGATTTGTTTTTATGGTAGTGTGTGTTGTTGTGTTGTGTGTGTGTGTGTGTGTTGTGTTGTGTTGTGTTTTCTCATTATTAAAAACATACAATATAAAAATGAGTAAAGGACTCTTATAATTCAAACATAAAACAATAAGTAAAGAACAATTAATTAGAAATATACAATATAAAAATGAGTAAAAGACTTATAATTCAAATATAAAATAATAAGTAAAGAATAATTAATGCCCATTTCCACCAACGTGAATTAACTTTAATCTCGGTTCAACTTATCTTTAGAATTAGAAAAAGACGATGAGCAAGTTGAACCGACATTAAAGTTAATCTACGTTGGTGGAAATGGACATAAAAGTCTAAAACATCTAAATATTAGAAATATAATTATAAAAGCAAAAATCATCTTACATCTTTTTCGCGTTTAATCTATAGGAGCATGTTGACGCAAGCGACACGAACAAACCTCTTATCTTATCGTTGTGATATATACTACCAAATTAAAAAGTAAAATCCAATCTTTTTTTATTATTTACTTAACTCTAATGATATGTATCATGTGCATAAAAGATTCTCTCTATGGAATTTTAAAATTATATACAAACTTACCTTTTTAAAAAAAAGGTAAAAAAAGCGCTAAGCGTTGGTGAAACTGGCCCAAATGGTGCTTCTCGTAAAAAATCACTATTTGGGCCAGTTGCACCAACGCCAATTACTTAATCGGCCGTAAAACTGATATACAAACTTACCTTTTTAAAAAAAAGGTAAAAAAGTGCTAAGCGTTGGTGAAACTGGCCCAAATGGTGCTTTTCGTAAAGAATCACCATTTGGGCCAGCTTCACCAACGCCAATTACTTAATCGGCCGAGAAACTGATAACTAATCACGTTTGCTGTTTAGTAGAACTAATGATATGTATAAAAGATTTGATATCAACAACTGGCGCCAAGTTAAATTTTACCATTTTAATCCTCCCAAAGAAAAAATATAATAATAATTTTAATGTTTTCTTAATTTATTTAACTCTAATGATATGTATTATTCATATGAAAGATTTGATATCAACAAAATTGGCGCCAAGCTAAATTCATCAAAATTTTATCAAAATTTTAAGTATTATTCATAAAAAAGATTTGATATCAACAATTGGCGCCAAGTTAAATTCCATGTAATTCGAATACCAAATTAAATAAATAATATCAATGACGCGGTCTGACGGCAACTGCATTGATAGCTATGGCCATCTATTGTTAAATTCCGGTTTTATATTTACATACCTGGTATACCATGTCAAATTAAATAAATAATAAATATTAATCAAATGGTATGTATTATTTGTACGAACGATTTGATATCAACAACTGTGGCGCCAAGTTAAATTTTACAAAATAAAAAGTAAAACTGAAGTGATATTATCTTTATTATTTACTTAATACAAATGGTACCATCTTTCATTTTTATGCAATGAAACCTAAGTATACGTATACTTATTGAAGAATCTTCCTATTCCAATCTAAATAGTTTAAATTTTTCTTAACTGGAATTATTATATCACAATTCATTCAAAGACATTTCCTCTTCCAACTAAAGTAGTGGTTATTTAATTCTCCTTCAAAACATTATATAAAACATTATCACAAAATTGCGTTACCTTGCTCAATTTAAGTGTTACCACAAAAAATTAAAGAATTAACCGTATAAAATGAAAAAATTTAATTTAA